>NC_051284.1:31811786-31829286 GCF_015220745.1 Sebastes umbrosus | reverse complement strand
AGCTAACAACAGGCTAACAGCTGTTAGCTGTTGTTCGCTTGTTCTAAATGTAGTCAGTAATCAACGAGGCGTCGCAGCCGTCCAGACTCTCACAGCTGAATCATTAAACTCATATGAGAGTTAAATTACTGAAACTACCGAGAGGCTTCAGTTAGCTGTTAGCTATGGAGCTAGCTGCAGCCAAGGCCTGTGGAAGTAGGCTCGGACATGCGTCATCAATACGTCATAGCTGCGGGGTACCGCACATGCGCAGTAGAATCTGGTCTGCACTCGCCGAAATTGAGCCAATCAAAACGCATTACCGCAGCTTGAGTTCCACTGCGCATGCGCAACATCCGTGACCTAACCTCCGTCCGTAGGCCTTAGCTGCAGCTGTCTGACGCATGCGCAGTTCAGCTTCATCTGGTGCGTTCAGGGAACAAAAGATAGATAAGAGCTTTAGAACTCAGCCCACATCTCAGACTCTCTTTCATTATTAAACAAAAAACATAAGATAAGATAATATAATATAATATAATTAATATAAGATAAGATAAGATAAGATAAGATGAACCTTTATTAATCCCCGAAGGGAAATTCAGGTGTCAAAGCAGCAACATCAGCAAACAGAGTGAAACACAGGAGAGGTAAAGGTATACAAACATTATAAAAACAATAATAGAGATATAAAAGATACAGAGTGAATGGGTGAACAAAGTGTGTGCAGTCCGTCAATAAATAAATAAATGTAATATGTGCATATGTGCAGTCTATAAAGTGGTATATAGGATGTATAGTGTAAAGTGCGCCAGTGGTTAGAGTCCAAGATGGTTGCAGATAGTGCATGTTTAAAGGCAGATAGTGCATGTTTAAAGGCAGATAGTGCATGTTTAAAGGCAGATAGTGCATGTTTAAAGGCAGATAGTGTATGTTTAAACTTCTTAAAGTCCTAATAGTTCTCATATGGGTTCATAATAATATGGGTTCATAATAATAGTTCTCTAACATCAGATATATTCAGTATAGAGCCAGGGGTTTATCACACCATTTATTTATTGTAATTCTTTATTTTTATTTATGTATTTTCTCTATTTATATGTACTTATATCTGTTTTTGTGTGGTTATAACACCTGAATTTGCCCTCTGGGAATCAATAAATAAAGGATCATCTTTGTGATTAGTGTTGCATGTAAGAATTTATTTAATATGTAAAGACTTGAAGGAAAAAAACTGTGTTTTATTTCTACCACCACTGGGTGGCCTCAAAGATGTACATTTCTAAATTCTCCACACAGCGTTTTGAATTTTAAATTAAATTGAGTGTATCGGGTTACATGACACATATAATATGATATTGAACAAACAGGATCAAAGTAAAAATAATCATAATAATAACAATAATATCCCATCTGTCTCTCCCTCTGTCTATAATCGTCACTCAAAATACCCCAAAATAAAATAAATAATAGGGATAATAAAATTAACATGGACATTTAGTAAACCAAGTAAATAAATGGCCTAAATAAATAATAATAATTGTATAACTTCACCTGCTAAATTAATTTTACACATTATAAACACAATAACACAACTTCGAGCTTATTTTATATTTTGGATGTAAAGATTTAATTCATTTTATTGCAAATGTTTCATTTCTTCTAATTTTTTTTATATTTTTCTAAAAGAATAAACATGTTTAATTTTATAATATTTGATAAATTCTTACATGTAACACTAATTAACACACAATTAAGTGTAATAATTGTATTTTTGAAAACATCTAGAATGTAATACGTGTTTATTTTATTGTATTTTTCCGACATTTTTCAGATCTTTTTCTGAAAGAAAAGTCAGAAAAAAAAGATCTGAAAAATGTCGAAAAAAAAAAGATCTGAAAAAAGTCTGAAAAAGAAGATCTGAAAAATGTCTGAAAAAAAGTCTGAAAAAATGTCAGAAAAAAAAATCTAAAAAAATGTCCAAAAACAAAAGATCGGAAAAATGTCGGAAAAAAAAGTCTGAAAAAATGTCCGAAAAAAAAGTCTGAAAAAAAGATCGAAAAAATGCTCAAAAAAAATGACTGAAAAAATGTCCGAAAAAACAGATCTAAAAAAATGTCCAAAAAAAAAGATCTGAAAAAAGTCTGAAAAAAAAGTCTGAAAATATGTCCGAAAAAAAGTCTGAAAAAAAAAATCTGACAAATGTCGGACAAAAAAAGTCTGACAAAAAAGATCTGAAAAATGTCTGAAAAAATGTCAAAAAAAAATCTAAAAAATGTCCAAAAACAAAATATCCGAAAAATGTCTGAAAAATGTCCGAAAAAAAGGTCTGAAAAAAAGATCTAAAAAATATTCGAAAAAAAGATCTGAAAAATGTCAGAAAAAAAATCTAAAAAAATGTCCAAAAAACAAAGATCTGAAAAATGTCTGAAAAAAAGACCTGAAAAATGTCTGAAAAAAAGATCTAAAATAATGTCCGAAAAAAAAGTCTGAAAAAATGTCCAAAAAAAGATCTGAAAAATGTCCGACAAAAAAAATCTGAAAAATGTCTGAAAAAATGTCAGAAAAAAAATCTAAAAAAATGTCCAAAAACAAAATAACCGAAAAATGTCTGAAAAAAAAGTCTGAAAAAAATTCTGAAAAAATGTCCGAAAAAAAAGTCTGAAAAAAAAGATCGCGAAAATGCTTGAAAAAAATTACTGAAAAAATGTCCGAAAAAAAGATCTAAAAAAATGTCCAGAAAAAAAAGTCTGAAAAATGGCGGGAAAAAAAATCTGAAAAAAAATCTGAAAAAAGTCTGAAAAAAAAGATCTGAAAAATGTCTGAAAAAATGTCCAAAAAAAAGATCTGAAAAATGTCCGACAAAAAAGATCTGAAAAATTTCTGAAAAAATGTCAGAAAAAAAAATCTAAAAAAATGTCCAAAAACAAAATATCCGAAAAATATCTGAAAAAATGTCTGAAAACAAGTCTGAAAAAAAAGATCGAAAAAATGACTGAAAAAATGTCCGAAAAAACAGATCTAAAAAAATGTCCAGAAAAAAAAGTCTGAAAAATGGCGAAAAAAAAATCTGAAAAAAAATCTGAAAAAAGTCTGAAAAAAAGATCTGAAAAATGTCTGAAAAAATGTCCAAAAAAAAGATCTGAAAAATGTCCGACAAAAAAGATCTGAAAAATTTCTGAAAAAATGTCAGAAAAAAAAATCTAAAAAAATGTCTAAAACAAATATCGGAAAAATGTCTGAAAAAAAAGACCTGAAAAATGTATGAAAAAAAAGTCTAAAAAAATTTCCGAAAAAAAAGATCTAAAAAAATATACGAAAAAAAGATCTGAAAAATGTCAGAAAAAAAACATCTAAAAAAAAAGACCTGAAAAATGTCTGAAAAAAAGATCTAAAAAAATGTCCGAAAAAAATATCTGAAAAAAGAAATCTGAAAAATGTCGGACACAAAAGTCTGAAAAGAAGATCTGAAAAAGTCTGAAAAATAATATCTGTAAAATATCTGAAAAAAAAGTCTGAAAAAATGTCCGAAAAAAAATATCTAAAAAAGTCTGAAAAAATGTCCGAAAAAAAATATCTAAAAAAGTCTGAAAAAAAAGTCTGAAAAAAAAGATCTGAAAAAAGACTGAAAAAAAAGATCTAAAAAATGTCGGACAAAAAAAGTCTGAAAAAAAGATCTGAAAAATGTCCGAAAAATAAAGATCTGAAAAATCTCTGAAAAAAAACTCTCAAGAAATGTCTGAAAAAAAGATCTGAAAATAAAGATCTGAACAAAGTCTGAAAAAAGATCTGAAAAATGTCCAAAAAAAAGATCTGAAAAATGTCCAAAAAAAAGTCTGAAAAAAAAGAACTGAAAAATGTCGGACAAAAAAAGTCTGATAAAAAGATCTAAAAAAATGTCCGAAAAAGAAATATCTGAAAAATGTCTGAAAAAAAGTCTGAAGAAATGTCCGAAAAAAAAGTCTGAAAATAAAGATCTGAAAAAAGTCTGAAAAAAAGATCTGAAAAATGTCCAAAAAAAATGTCAGAAAAAAACATCTAAAAAAATGTCTAAAAACAAATATCGGAAAAATGTCTGAAAAAAAGACCTGAAAAATGTATGAAAAAAAAGTCTAAAAAAATTTCCGAAAAAAAGATCTAAAAAAATATACGAAAAAAATCTGAAAAATGTCAGAAAAAAAACATCTAAAAAAAAAACCTGAAAAATGTCTGAAAAAAAGATCTAAAAAAATGTCCGAAAAAATATCTGAAAAAAGAAATCTGAAAAATGTCGGACACAAAAGTCTGAAAAAGAAGATCTGAAAAAAGTCTGAAAAATAATATCTGTAAAATATTTGAAAAAAAAGTCTGAAAAAATGTCTGAAAAAAAATATCTAAAAAAGTCTGAAAAAATGTCCGAAAAAAAATATCTAAAAAAGTCTGAAAAAAAAGTCTGAAAAAAAAGATCTGAAAAAAGACTGAAAAAAAAGATCTAAAAAATGTGGGACAAAAAAAGTCTGAAAAAAAGATCTGAAAAATGTCCGAAAAATAAAGATCTGAAAAATCTCTGAAAAAAACTCTCAAGAAATGTCTGAAAAAAAAGATCTGAAAATAAAGATCTGAACAAAGTCTGAAAAAAAGATCTGAAAAATGTCCAAAAAAAAAGTCTGAAAAAAAAGAACTGAAAAATGTCGGACAAAAAAAGTCTGATAAAAAGATCTAAAAAAATGTCCGAAAAAGAAATATCTGAAAAATGTCTGAAAAAAAAGTCTGAAGAAATGTCCGAAAAAAAAGTCTGAAAATAAAGATCTGAAAAAAGTCTGAAAAAAAGATCTGAAAAATGTCCAAAAAAAATGTCAGAAAAAAACATCTAAAAAAATGTCCAAAAAACAAAGATCTGAAAAATGTCTGAAAAAAAAGACCTGAAAAATGTCTGAAAAAAAGATCTAAAAAAATGTCCGAAAAAAATATCTGAAAAAAAAATCTGAAAAATGTCGGACTAAAAAGTCTGAAAAAGAAGATCTGAAAAAAGTCTGAAAAATAATATCTGTAAAATATCTGAAAAAAAAGTCTGAAAAAATGTCCGAAAAAAAATATCTAAAAAAATGTCCGAAAAAAAAGTCTGAAAAAAAAGTCTGAAAAAAAATCTGAAAAAAGACTGAAAAAAAATCTAAAAAATGTCGGACAAAAAAAGTCTGAAAAAAAGATCTGAAAAATGTCCGAAAAAGAAAGATCTGAAAAATGTCTGAAAAAAAAGTCTGAAGAAATGTCCGAAAAAAAAGTCTGAAAAAAAATCTGAAAAATGTCTGAAAAAAATCTCCGAAAAAAAGATCTAAAAAAATGTCTAAAAAAAAAAGACCTGAAAAATGTATGAAAAAAAAGTCTAAAAAAAATTCCGAAAAAAAAATCTGAAAAATGTCCGAAAAAAAAGTTTGAAAAATGTCCGAAAGAAATGTCCGAAAAAAAAGATCTGAAAAATTTCTGAAAAAAAGTCTGAAAAAATGGATCTGAAAAATGTCCGAAAAAAAAGTCTGAAAAAATGTCAGAAAGAAAAGTCTGAAAAAAAAGATCTGAAAAATGTTTGAAAAAAAAAAGATCTAAAAAAATATTCGAAAAAAAGATCTGAAAAAATGTCCGAAAAAAAAGATCTAAAAAAATATTCGAAAAAAAGATCTGAAAAATGTCTGAAAAAATGTCTGTTAAAGCCACTGACAGCTGATCCAGCTGTGATCAGAAACGGACGTCGCTTCACGAGACGCTTCAGAGGAAACGTCTCATTTCTCTTAAAACATATTTCCTCGTTTCCTCTCTCCTCGCATGGTTTCCTTGCGTCTCTCCATGCTTCCCTGTGGGAGGGACTAAGACGCAAGGAAAAGACGCAAGTGAGGGAAACGGGGATGCAATTAAGAGCTTTGGGATGCACCCAAGGATGCTCTCGTGTATCCTCGCTCATTGCTCCTCAGAGATCCCTCCTTGCTCCTCACTGCAGAAATAAGAGCTTTGGGACGGTCTACAAGATGGAGCACCAGAACAACTTCCGTTTCAAGCGAGGATCGAGGAGTGAGGAAACGACAAATAAGAGCTTTGGGATGCAATCCACGTGAGGAGCGAGGAAACGACGAATAAGAGCTTTGGGAAGCACCCCACGTGAGGAGCGAGGAAACAACGAATAAGAGCTTTGGGATGCACCCCATGTGAGGAACGAGGAAATGACAAATAAGAGCTTTGGGAAGGAGGAAACGACAATTAAGAGCTTTGGGATGCACCCCATGTGAGGAGCGAGGAAACAACGAATAATAGCTTTGGGATGGAGGAAACGACGAATAAGAGCTTTGGGATACACCCCATGTGAGGAATGAGGAAACGACGAATAAGAGCTTTGGGATGCACCCCATGGAAAAAATCAGGATGGATGTTTCCCATCATGCAGCGCAGCTGGGTTCTCCCTCCGTGATCATCGGAGAGAGAGAGAGAGAGAGAGAGAGAGAGAGAGAGAGAGAGAGAAGTAATGGCGGCCGGTTAGAGTCTCTCACTAACACCGTGTCCGTGTCCTCGTCCTCTCGTCCTCTCGTCCTCTCTCAGCCGCTCTCAGCAGCCTCTCCCCGCGGCGGAGCCAGCGAGACCGACCCGGAGCGGAGAGCCGGGCTCCTCTAGGGGGGGACGGGAACCCGGGACTTTCCTGATACTTTAGATATAAAACTAACACAACAAACATGGACGAGCAGCCCGGAGGAGGAGGAGGAGCAGGAGCAGGAGGAGCAGGAGAGGAGGAGGAGCAGCAGCAGCAGGAGCAGCAGGAGCAGCGGGCTCCCTGAGGCAGCAGCAGCTCGCCAGCAACATTAACGCTAATCCGCCGCTCGGAGGAGGAGGAGGAGGAGGAGGAGGTGTTGGAGCTGGAGGAGTCATGGTTCCCCACCAGCCGGACGAGCTGCCCCGGCAGCAGCAGCAGCAGCAGTACACCATGCCGGGCATCCTGCACTACATCCAGCACGAGTGGGCCCGGTTCGAGATGGAGAGAGCTCACTGGGAGGTGGAGCGGGCCGAGCTGCAGGTTAGCACACTTAGCTTAGCTTAGCACTGATTTAAAGCTAACAACAACAACAACAACACCCACCGGGGACGGAGTCCGGTTACCGGTTAAATAAAGCGGTTTATTACCGGTAACCAGACACACCAGCTCTCCCTCTTCACATCATCTCATCATTACCGTGACAAACTGTCGGTAACGTTCACGGTTAACCGAATGTTTGTAAACTAGCCGGCTAGCTGGCTAAGCTAACGGCTAGCTGGCTAAGCTAACGGCTAGGTGGCTAAGCTAACGGCTAAGTGGATAAGCTAACGGCTAGCTGGCTAAGCTAACGGCTAGCTGGCTAAGCTAACGGATAGGTGGATAAGCTAACGGCTAGCTGGCTAAGCTAACGGATAGGTGGATAAGCTAACGGCTAGCTGGCTAAGTTAACGGCTAGCTGGCTAAGCTAACGGATAGGTGGATAAGCTAACGGCTAGCTGGCTAAGTTAACGGATAGGTGGATAAGCTAACGGCTAGCTGGCTAAGCTAACGGCTAGGTGGCTGAGCTGACGGGGCTCAGCGCTGGAGCTAGTTAGCCGTAGCTCGGTAGTTCAGTCCAGTGTTTCATTGTGGACATGGAGTCATGGAGTCCTGGAGTCCTGGAGTACTGGAGGCCGGGGGGGGAGGAGGAGGAGAAGTGAATCCAGCTGACTAGCAGCTAATCTGCAGCCATTTTGGTTTGTCCCGCTAGCTTAAAGCAGCTAGCTGTGTTAAAGGGCCCATATTATACAAAAGTGAGCTTGTCATGTTTTTATATTATAAAGCAGGATTAAGTCCTATATAAATACTGTGAAAGTATTGAAACACTCAATCCACAG
Source organism: Sebastes umbrosus (assembly GCF_015220745.1). Taxonomy (NCBI): domain Eukaryota; kingdom Metazoa; phylum Chordata; class Actinopteri; order Perciformes; family Sebastidae; genus Sebastes; species Sebastes umbrosus. The sequence goes on along the minus strand of NC_051284.1, from coordinate 31,821,444 downwards.
GGAAACACACACAGCCCGTATTCAGAAACTCTGCATTTGAAACAAGCTGTCAGGATTTCTGCCCATTTGTGATGTCACAGATATAAAATATTTAAACCCTTTACACAGATTTAAACGTAAACATTCTAAATGTGTCCCAGTTTATTCCTGGTTGCAGTGTATGTGAATGTCATCAGCTGACAGGAAGTAAATATGGACCCAAGCTGTTGCCTAGCAACGCAATTCTGTTGCAATTCCGTCAAAATGCACTAAAACGGAGCGTTTCAGTCAGAGGGTGAATACAGGCATATTCAGTCTGACAGTATGAGGAAAATAAAGTTTTTTTTAACATTACAGCATGTAAACATGTTCTATTAGAAACACTAAATACAAGTATGAACCTGAAAATGCGCACGGTATGGGACCTTTTAATAAGAGTGTTTTAAAGCCTTTATGGGAGATCAATCAGTCGGTTTAACAGTGTTAGCATCACACTCAGAGCCGGTGTTTGTCTGCTGTGTTAACAGAATATAACTCAGATGTGAGAGCAGGTAGAGGATTTGATAATGACCACCTGTACAGAGATTACTGATTAAACACACACCTGTGCTTCTCCATGTTCTACCTCATCTACTGTTAAGCATCAGTTCTGATATCACACTACTGTTGAACAGTTAGGATCAGCTGCTCTATTGATGTTCTGCTTCTTTCATAATAATTTATCATAATAACAACAACAACAAACTCTTCTAACAGACATAAAAAAAAAAAACAATAGTTCAGACATCAAATGTTTTATTTAATGTGAATCATCATCATTTGAATGAAATGATTCGATGTCCCCACATTTTATAGAACAAACTATTAACTAATAACAGCACCAGTTGTTCCCTCACAAGTTATTGTTTAACTTAAACTGAATTTAATATAAATATGCGCCACAGGTCTGCGGCGATGTCAGCAACCCACCCGACCCATCTTGAAACACGGACCAAGGAGTCTAACGGGTCAGAGGGTGCACGCAAAACCCCGTGGCGCAACGAAAATGAGGGCCGGCGCGTGCCGGCTGAGGTGGGATCCCGGCCCAGCGGGGTCGGGCGCACCAGCGTAAAGTGGTATCGGAGCCGTTTTGCGAGTACGAGTACATGAGCACAGTATCGGACCTGATACCCGATAATGGTATCGGTATCGGTACATCCCTAGCTGATTTCTTCTATTGTGACTCAGCTGCTGCTCGGAGGGATCTTTGTCTCCTTTAAAGCTGAATTTAATGAATATAGTGTTTTAGAGTCGGTGTGTATAGTATTTTAATCCTCAAGTTATCTGCTGTGAGCACTCGAGTCATATATAATATGTGAATCTTTCCCATCTCTATTGTATATCCCGTATTATCTTAATACCACACAATGATACCTTAACGTTTTAAACAATCAATCAGACTGTTATTGATTGATTATTACCGGTACCGACCTCCAGACGGCTGTTCTGTAACCTCTGACCTCGGTTTCCAACGGACTCGGGGCTCGACATTAAGCTTTTTCAGTGACTTGGCCTTCGGGGAAAGTAGATGAGGTGTTTTACTCACCCCATAGCCAAACTTACTTACTTACTACAAATCAACTGGGATATAAGCAATTATTATAATGTATTAATGTGAAAAACATGCAGTCCATTGACAGAAACGGGGATTTTTACCTCGCCGATCGTTGTAAAACGCATTTCATTCAAACTCAACAGAAACCAAATCAAACTGTCATTGTCAGTCTTTCCACTATTCCAACAGTCACCAACTCTGGTTGCTTCCTACAGAAGCTTGGCATTAGTAGTTATACATAACTATTATTATAAGCTGCTCAGAGCTATTGTTAGGAGTTTAACAGGTCATAACTCCCTCTCTAATATCTATTTTATATCACTGTGAAAACATCTCCTTCAAAACAACTGGATTTATTCAAGTTTCTCACCAAAAACTACATTTTACATTTTACATGCTCATTTTTACTGAGCAGAGCTTGAGATTGTGAGTTGATGGATGACTTCTCTCCGTGGGGTGTTTCAGAGTGCAGATCTGTTCGTTCAGGCTTTAGTCTTAGTGTATGATTGTATGTGTGTTGGATGAAGTGATGAAATGTGTTTATCATAACACGCCCTGCAGCAGGCGTCCTGAAGTGGAGGCCGCCGGCTCTCCGTGGTTAATGACAGGCTCTCGGTGTGTTTGCTCTGCTCTGACTTGTTGCGTCGTGACGCTGAATGCCTTCAGCATGACTCCGTCACAGTTCCTGATAAGAGTCGAACACACAAACCACGGTGTCGACATTCCTGCCTGTTAACATTTACTGTAGGAGGAGAGCCAATAAACTGGAAAGGTTGTACATAACTGCTCGTTTATTCTCTGTAAAAGCTTTATCGATGCACACAGACCACGTGACGCTTTCATTTGAACCTTTAGAAGGACTTATTTAGTGTCATTATTATTATTATTATTATTATTAGGACTGTCATAGTTAATAACGCAAAATCGTTTTAACACAACTAATTTCTTTAACACATTAACACAGGAGGTTGTAGCAGCTCAGTTTTAAAGCTGGAGTGAAGATCATAGTAAACTATAAAACCTGATGAATCCATCAGTACCAACCATGTCAGACTAGCTGGTAGTGAAGGAGGTTAAATAACGCTCCAAACGTACGCTAAATATTGGCGAGGAAAAACTGTAATGGCCATCTTCAAAGGGGTCCCTTGACTTCTGACCTCCAAATATGTGAATGTGTGAAAGTTTTTGTCTGACAAAAATCTGAAAAAGTCCGAAAATTGTCAAAGAAATGTCCAAAAAAGTCAGAAAAATGTTTGAAAATTGTCAAAAAAAATCTGGAAAATGTCCAATAGAAAGGCAGAAGAACAGTCTGATACTGGCATCATATGAAACTATAAAACTTGATGAATCCATCGGTACCAACCATGTCATACTAGCTGGTCATGAAGGAGGTTAAATAACGCTCTGAACTTCCACTAAATTAAGATCAGTTCTATGGGTACCCACGAGTCTCCCCTTTACAGGCATGCACACTTTATGATCATCACATGCAGTTTGGGCAAGTCATAGTCAAGTCAGCACACTGACACACTGACAGCTGTTGTTGCCTGTTGGGCTGCAGTTTGCCATGTTATGATTGGAGCATATTGTTTTATGCTAAATGCAGTACCTGTGAGGGTTTCTGGATCAATATCTGTCATTGATTTGTGTTGTTAATTGATTTAAAATAATAAATATATACATACATTTACATAAAGCAACATATTTGTCCCCTCCCATGTTGATAAGAGGATTAAATACTTGACTAATCTCCCTTTATGGTACATTTTGAACAAATAAAACATGTGCAATTAATTTGCGCCGTACGTCTTCACCGGGCCACTTCAATCTGAAAAGATCTTTTCTCTCCGTGTGGTCGTCGAGCTTTCTCTAAATCTCTCTCCTGAGTGGATGAACACCAGCTGCGTGTTTTCAGTGTGGGCCAGAAAAGTTAGAAAGATGATGTCGTCTTGGTGGAGTCTGTGTCAGTGACGGACATTCTGTCATTTTAATGTGGCTGTGCGCATTAAAGCTGTATTTATGCAGATTTTAGGGATGCACCGATTACAAAACTCTGGGCTGATACCGATGATTTATTTAGTTTTTGCTGTTATTTATTCCCCTTTTTGTTCCAGGGAAACAAACAACTGATAACTGTTTTAAAGTCATTTCATTACACCATCTGTGAATGAGCACAAATTCAGTCATACACATTTATGAAACTATAACCTTCTTTCACGTGAAAATATTCTCTTTTTATGTAAATAACTTCTTCAAACATCCTTTTCAGCTGCTGTACGACTACCTACTCAATGAGAGGAATGTTTCAGAACTCCGCAAAACACAAATACTGTGAAACATAAATTAAATGTAAAAGTGATTAGAAACATATTCAGTGTTTCTCAAACATAGACTTTACTTGGCGGGTCATCCAGAATATCAAACGAATATTTAGCAACCCATTCTAGCGTTTTATTTTTTTTAATCCATCCAAAAGAAACAACGCCTTCCATGATGGAATGAGCTAGTGGACTAGTAGCGTGAGAACGCCGCCGGAGAGCAGATAACTGATGCTGATGGCTGTCAACAAGGAGAACATCGGCCCATAATCCGTGCATCCCTGGTTGGTTTATCTAGTAGTGATTTAAGTTGAGGAGATAATTGTTCTCCTGGTTAACAGGTCACGTCAGACATGATCAAATCTGGTTAATTCTCGTCTGACAAGAGAAAAATGAGAACATTGGTCAGATGTCAGTGTGGATGGATGGAGGTATCTAATCCAGACTGAGAGGTACCGCGGTTGTCTTCACGCATCACCATTAGATTTAATTAGTTTTAACCAGGGATGCACCGATACCACTTATTTTACAGACCGAGTACAAGTACTTACATTTGGGTACTCTCTGATACCGAGTACCGATACGAGTACTTCTCTGTGCCAAAAGAGACTCGTTAACAGCCAGCTGGAGGGTGTGAGCGACACACGCAGGCTGGGGAGTCCCGCATACGAGGCGGTGCGCCGCCACCGGCTCTAGGTTGGCTCGGAAAGGCTCGGGGCGAAGGTGGCTCGCGGCCGCAGCTTTACAGCGCTCCCCGCCCGGAACCTCGCTGCACCGTGGACAAAGGGCTCACTGCGCTATCTCTCCCGCCGGGGAGGGACGGGGCCCCCTGCTCCCGGTGCGACTGTCGACCGTGGGCGAACTGTCCTCAGTGCGCCCAAACTGCGTCGTGCCGCCAGAGCGGGGCTCGGCCAACTTAAAAGGCTCCAGAGGTCTGCAGCGATGTCGGCAACCCACCCGATCCGTCTTGAAACACGGACCAAGGAGTCTAAACGCACGCACGAGTCAGAGAGTGTCAAACAAAAACCCCGTGGCGCAATGAAAGTGAGGGCCTGCACACGCCGGCTGAGGTGGGGATCCCGGCCCGTGGGGTCGGGCGCACCACCTGCACGTCCTCGCCGTACCGTCGGGGAGGTGGGGTGAAAGTAAAGTGGTATCGGAGCCGTTTTATGCGTACGAGTTACATGAGCACACTATCGGACCTGATACTGTGTATCGGTGCCGTTGTATCGGAGCCATTTTACGAGTACATGAGCACAGTATCGGACCCGATACCCGATACTGGTATCGGTGCATCCCTAGTTTTAATGTTACTGGTGGTTCAAACAGCTGATTATCCAGCTAAAACTAACGTTTTGTTTCTTGCCACTAAAGTCGAGAACCACCCAGATAAAATACTCGTCATGTTTCCAGCCTCCCGTTGAAACGTCGCCGTCATACAACAGTTAAATCCCAACGAGCTGCCGTGATCACTGTTGTTGTTCAGAAACCCCGTCTCTAAACCACAACCGACGCTTTTTAATCGTTATCGGGCTAATTTGCCTAATCTCCACACGTCTCTCCACACGCACAGACACTCTGAAAGAACCCAGAAGTCTTTAAAGCTGACAGAGATTAAACCAAAGGAAGGGCCTCGCTACTGACGCCAGATATCAGTAGAGTCAACGTGTTTCATCTGTGTGATTTCATGTTTTATTGGAGAGACTGTCGGTGTTTTCTGACTCTGTGCTCTTGACTCTGGCTGAGTGAGACCATGTGATGGTTCAGGTTGTTCATGTTTGCTGTGTAAACTGGGCAGAGTGGACAGATTGGGCCCTTCCCTTCTCTGTACATAGCCGTAGTGTTTGTTTGTGGTGAAGCAGCTTCAGTTTGAAATGAGATGATTTTAACAGCAGTGAATACCAGAGCTGGAACCATACACCTATCTCCTGATTTAATATGTATTGTTTTGTTTTTTTTAGTATTGCAGTTCGATATTCAGATTTATTGTGATTGTTGTTAACCTTTTAACACTAGACCATGGGAACAAGTTCAATCATACACTTCTAGAGACTTTACTTTGTAAAATCTCTGAATGAATCCAGTTGAAATGTTTTTCAGGCGTATTTTTCAGATCGTTTTTTCAGACTTTTATTCAGACATATTTCTGACTCTTGTTTGAACATATTTCTGACTTTTTTAGGCCTTTTTTCGGACATATTTCGGCCTATTTTGGGCAATATTTCAGACATTTTTGGGCCATTTTCTGACTTTGTTCGGACTTATTTTCTGAATATAATCCAATCAATCTTATTTCCAACTGATCTGCTGCTTCAGTCCTCAAGAGTCAAGGCGGTGCAATATTTAAAAATATTATACTTAACCAATTTACATGTACAGATTGTAATGTAACTTTAAAAACTGAGACCTTCAAGACTCTCGGTTACATTTAACAGCCTGTAGTCTGATTTCTATGTAAGGAAATTGTTTAGTTTTTACATATTTTACTATAATATTTGTGGATATTTTTTTTTGCAATTTTTCCGCATATTTTACTAATAATTTCCCATATTTTAGACATTTTTCACTAATAATTTCGCGTAATTTTTCAGATATTTTTCACATATTTCCGAATGTCTTTTTTCATGCTTTTAGGCTCTTTACAAATAGATGTTATTTGTTTAGTTTCCGCATATTTTGCTAATATTTTTCAGCCATTTTTATTTATATTTTACACACTTTTCAGACATTTTCCAATTTTCTTTTTAAATTTTTACTAATAATTTATGGATATTTTTCCACACATTTTACTAATAATTTTCTGTAATTTTTCAGATATTTTTCACATATTTCTGAATGTTTTTCATGCTTTTAGCCTCTTCACAATTAGATGTTTTTTAGTTTAGTTTTCACATATTTACAGCCACTGGCATTATTAATAAAGGGGATTCTCTGAACGTTAAATACAGCACCTTTTAACAAATATAAAGTGCGTGGCGTCCCAGTGGGTGCGTGGAAAAACTAGTCGTGTTGCCGTTGTATTTTATCTGACCTTTTATACATATTCTGCAAACAGCGAGTGATTTATTGGAGACAAATGTGTCCACCCGCTGGACCTCAAATACGGCTTGAAAAATCTCTCGCTCGTCTTTGTCTGGCTCTTCCTCTCCGTCAGCCATGCATCGTTTTGTTGTCGTCGTCTCTCTGAGATCAGCGCTGCTGGAGCATGTCGATGACGTCATACACGGGGAGAGAGTGAACCGGAGTAACATTTCTTTACTATTAAAAAATATACATCCATATAAACGTTTGTTGTGCTTAAATACAAGGGGCAAATCTAATTGGGAGATAGGTGAATTGTCTCAATAAATAATAATGATAAGTTATATATTTTGTTTTGTTTTGGACGGTTCGTTGGATAAAACCAGTCATTTAAGGACATGACTTTGGCCTTTGGGAAGTTGTGTTTTCACTATAATGACTTCTATTAATGGAGAAGATAATCGACAGGTTGATCGATTAATGAAAATACAGTTAATCGCTGTCCGACATGTGACTGAAGCTTCTGAGATCTTTAAAAACGGTCGATAATATTGCCGACCTATTATTGTGTCTTATTATTATGTCATTACTCATTTTACTGAAGTTAAATGTTAAATATTTTCTGGGTTGATGTAAGGATTCACACTAGAACGGCTCGGCTTTACGCTCGAGGTTTATTAGATGTAGACTTGAAAACACGTGGGGAGAGCGCTCTCGGGCCACCATGTGTCGGTAGGATGGGGGGCAGTCCGCGGTGACTCTGTGTTTTGGTAAAGAGAGAGCAGGGCTGCAGGACGGCGGGCTGTAATTAGGCGTCCTGGCCTACTGGGCCCTGCTCTGACTGACGGCCCCGATCCCAGCTGTACGCTAAAAGTAGACCGGCCCGAAATAAACACACACGCACACGCACACACACACACACACACACACACACACACACACACACACGCACTGTCAACAGTCACAATATGAAGACGTGATTAAGTAATGTGACGACTTTTTCTTGTTAAACTTAGTATTTTAGATATTTTGTTTGTTTTCGTGTGTGTGTGTGTGTGTGGGGTGGTTGTGTGGTTGTGTGGGTGACGCAGTTGTTCAGAGGAATGCCCCCCCCCTTGTTTAGCCTGATCTGTCATTCTGGTATATCTGGGCCAGTGAGCTCACTTGATCATCATCATCATCATCATCATCATCATCATCATCATCATCATCACCACCCCGGCGCTCTGACCTCACTCCTTCTCCCTGAGGAGTGCTTGATTCATGCTCACCAGGTGCACCGGGAGGGAGGGAGGGGGGGAGGGAGGTGTGACTTCAGCCTTAAGCTGAGAACAAACACTATAAAATAGACCCTGATGATGTGTGAAGAGTCGTATCAACAGCTGCCTTCCACAGACAAACACACACAGTTTTATTATCCACCTCAGACTGAAGGACCTCTGTGTCAGATTAGTCCGAACATCGGTCACAAAAACTCAACAGGTGTAAAGTCATCGCGAGGATCAGTCAGAACACTGATAAAAACAAAAAAAACAAAGGTATTATAAACAAAAAACACTGGTATTATAAACAAAAAACAAAGGAATAATAAACAAAGGTATTATATAAAAAAACAAAGGTATTATAAACAAAGGTATTATATAAAAAAAACAACGGTATTATAAACAAAAGCACCGGTATTATAAACAAAAAAAACAAATGTATTATAAACAAAAAATAAAGGTATTATAAACAAAAAACAAAGGTATTATAAATTAATAAAACAATGGTATTGTAAACACAAAACAGCAGTAATATAAATAAATTAAACAATGGTATTATAAACAAATAAAACAAGATATTATAAACAAAACAAAGTTATTGTAAACAAACAAAACACTGGTATTATAAACAAATAAAACAACGGTATTATAAACAAATAAAACAACAGTATTATAACAAATAAAACAACAGTATTATAACAAATAAAACAACAGTATTATAAACAAATAAAACAACAGTATTATAAACAAATAAAACAACAGTATTATAAACAAATAAAACATTGGTATTGTAAACAAATAAAACAACAGTATTATAAACAAATAAAACATTGGTATTATAAACAAATAAAACAACAGTATTATAAACAAATAAAACATTGGTATTATAAACAAATAAAACATCGGTATTATAAACAAATAAAACAACGGTATTATAAACAAATAAAACATTGGTATTATAACAAATAAAACAACGGTATTATAAACAAATAAAACATTGGTATTATAAACAAATAAAACAACGGTATTATAAACAAATAAAACAACGAAATAAAACAACGGTATTATAAACAAATAAAACAACGGTATTATAAACAAATAAAACATTGGTATTATAAACAAATAAAACAACGGTATTATAAACAAATAAAACATCTGTGTTATAAACAAATAAAACAACGGTATTATAAACAAATAAAACATTGGTATTATAAACAAATAAAACAACAGTATTATAAACAAATAAAACAACGGTATTATAACAAATAAAACAACAGTATTATAAACAAATAAAACATTTGTATTATAAACAAATAAAACAACAGTATTATAAACAAATAAAACATCGGTATTATAAACAAATAAAACAACAGTATTATAAACAAATAAAACAACGGTATTATAAACAAAAACAAATGTATTATAAACAAAAAAACAAATGTATTATAAACAAAAAACAAAGGTATTATAAACAAAAAAACAAA
>NC_051284.1:31781786-31809286 GCF_015220745.1 Sebastes umbrosus | reverse complement strand
TGTGGAGGTAGAAGGAAGTTACCGCTTTTATTGTGGTATTCTGAGTAACGTGACGTCATATCCGTTCCGTATCCGTCAACCAAAACAAACCTCAGAGAGTGTAAAACGTTGGAGGGTCGTCGTGGATACGACCTGCACCCTCACATGTTAAATCCAGTGTGGTAAACACTACACATCCAGTAAAGGATGGAAACACTTTGGGTTTCACACATTGACAGGAAAAGCAGAGCTAGACAGAGCAGAGCTAAAGCTGCATGCTAACTTCTAAAAAAGGCCAAAATATATCAGAAAATAAGTCCAAACAAAGGCTGAAAAAAGTCAGAAGAAAAGTCCAAAATATGTCTGAATAAAAGTCTGAAAACGTCTGAAATATATTCCAAAAAGTAAATAGCTATAATAGTATGTATATTTATAATATATTTATTGTTCAACACAGGCCATTTCAGTAGAGGCATTAAATTTGACAATAGAATAGAAATAATGTAGTTTTACTTTTATACGTTTTTACTGGCGTCTGGTCGTCTCTTTCAGTCCAAAATAGTGGAGATGTAGCTCTGCTGCTGGAACCAACTATTGACTTTCACTTTTTACTGATATACGATGTTCAGCTTGGTTCTCTGTTGGCTGTCGTTCTTTACCGCGGGACCGCGTCCTGGGCTGTCCTCGGCTGTCCTCGGGGTTCCCTGCACACAACATTGTAAATATTGAACATGTTTAATATTTTAAATGCGTCCAGGATGGACTTCAGAGCCGACCTCACACCTCAGGAACAGTCTGGAGGAATCAGACTCAGATTCAGCTGGATTGTGGTGTAGCCTGGACCCAGCATTAGATCTGTAACCCTGCTTCATACAAAGCTGGGTCATGATTTGACCTTTGACCTCTGATGATCACATTCAGTCTGTTTGATGAATTAACCCCCCGTCTCTCTCTCTGTGTGTGTGTGTGTGTGTCTGTGTGTGTCTGCAGGCGAGGATAGCGTTCCTGCAGGGGGAGAGGAAAGGTCAGGAGAACCTGAAGAACGACCTGGTCAGAAGAATAAAAATGTTAGAATACGCTCTAAAACAGGAACGGTAAGAAACTCACTCTGTGTCCTAACGTCAGTCACTAGAACGAGATCAGAGGAGGCTCCACTTTGAGCTCTTTTACTGCAGTGGAAACGTCTGACAGTGATCACGTCTGTCCGGGTCAAATTCATCACTAGAAGTGGATGATTATTCTAACTGAACGTTTGTTGTAGTGCATCATCTCTCTAATTAACATTTGTATATTTACTACATGAATATAAAGTAATGAAGCGGACCTCGCCGCACCGTGGACAAAGGGCTCGCTGCGCCCTCTCTCCCCGTCGCTGTCGACCGGGGCGAACTGTCCTCAGAGCGCCCCAACTGCGTCGTGCCCCCAGATCGGGGCTCAGCCCACGTAAAAGGCGCCAGCCGGGGTCTGCGGCAATGTCAGCAACCCGTCCGAACCCGTCTTGAAACACGGACCAAGGAGTCTAACGCATGTGTGAGTCAGATGTGCAAGCAAAACCCCGTGGCGCAATGAAAGTGAGGGCCTGTGTGCGCCGGCTGAGGTTGGGTCCCGGCCCAGCGGGGTCGGGCGCACCAGCGTAAAGTGGTATCGGTGCCGTTGTATCGGAGCCGTTTTGCGAGTACGAGTACATGAGCACAGTATTGGACCCGATACCCGATACTGGTATCGGTGCATCCCTATTTCTAGTTGAGGGGTATAAAAATATCTATAAGAAGAAATAAGAAAATCTTAAATGTGTTGATGAGAAGTTGTTTTTGTGTTTCCTCCTCAGAGCGAAATACCACAAGTTAAAATATGGAACGGAGTTAAACCAAGGGGAGATGAAGATGCCAAGCTTTGAATCAGGTAGGTGATGAAAGAACACGTCTCTTCATATCAGAGAAACACTGAGTACCGTCCTCTTCCTGCTCCTCTATAATCTCTCTGATTCTTCACCTCCTCCTCCTTCTTCTCTTTTACCCCGTGTTTGAAATAAACTCTCTTCCAACACCTGAACGGATCGTATCCACTAATTCTGATCCAACGCCGAGTTCTGACTGAATAATGTGAAGCGAATCATCTCCTCGCTTTACTCGCGCGAATTGGACCGCCGGTATCATTTGTGTTCTAGACGCTCCAGAGAGGAGGAGCTCGTCTCCATAGATACCAACAACTTTTCCTCCATCAACCATGGAAGAAATAACCTCTGTTGCTGCTTCGTACATGTTGGTGAAGTCTCAGAAAACCAAACGCCGTCGTGTCTGGGTTCATAACGTCACCCGGCGGCGAGCTGTATTCACTCACAGTGACATCACACTGACTGTATCTAGCAGCCACACGTCTCTACTGCGGTATGAACCCAAAGTAAACAGATTGAGCTGTGATTTAATATCAATAAACGGATCAAAATGATGCTGATTAGTAAAAGTCAGGTCTTTGTCAGGTCTGTTACCATGACGACAAGCAGACAACTTTTTAAATTGCTTGTTTTCTGAATGGAGTCTGGATGGATCAGTGCACAAAATATGTCATAAATCCGGCAGCAACCTTGTTTCTACCGTAGACAGTCTGTGGTTTATATGCGAATTTCGTGCGTTTGTGTCGCATTATTTGCGCCAAGATTTCACTTCCCGCTTGGTGTGAACGTACCGTAAGATCATTGGAGTAACATGAGGCGGCCTAAACTACAAGTTCATACACCAGGTTTTCTTTTTAGGATTGTACAAATTCTGATTTATGTGAAAGTCTGAAAGCGTCCAGAAGGTGTTGGTGTATTAATCATCTGTTGTTTTATGTGTGCGTTTGTCCTTTTTAGACACCAAAGACTCTGAGGTCTCTGCTGTTCCTGCCAACAGTCAGCTCACCTGGAAACAAGGAAGACAACTACTCAGACAGTAAGAACAAGTGTTAACTCTTCTGCTTTCGTTTTCTTCCGTTTTCTCAGTAAAGAACTCTCAAAACCCAGGATCAGACATGTTGACTGATCCTCGTTCAGACTTTAGCTGCAGCTAACTGATTATTTCTGTTAGTGATTAACATAATGTCAGTATCTGGGTGCTCTACCGTTGTAGCGTCGGCCCATTTGACCACGGAGACGAGAGCGACGGCCGGCTCCACCGCTATGTTACCGCCATACCACAACTTTACCTCCATACCATAACGTTACCACCATACCATAACGTTACCACCATACCATAACGTTACCACCATACCATAACGTTACCTCCATACCATAACGTTACCACCATACCATAACGTTACCTCCATACCATAACGTTACCTCCATACCATAACGTTACCTCCATACCATAACGTTACCTCCATACCATAACGTTACCACCATACCATAACGTTACCTCCATACCATAACGTTACCTCTATACCATAACGTTACCACCAGACCATAACGTTACCACCATAACCATAACGTTACCACCATACCATAACGTTACCTCCATACCATAACGTTACCTCTATACCATAACGTTACCACCATACCATAACGTTACCACCATACCATAACGTTACCACCATACCATAACGTTACCTCCATACCACAACGTTACCACCATACCATAACGTTACCTCCATACCATAACGTTACCACCATACCATAACGTTACCTCTATACCATAACGTTACCACCATACCATAACGTTACCCCCATACCATAACGTTACCCCATACCATAACGTTACCTCCATACCATAACGTTACCCCATACCATAACGTTACCACCATACCATAACGTTACCTCCATACCATAACGTTACCACCATACCATAACGTTACCTCCATACCATAACGTTACCACCATACCATAACGTTACCTCCATACCATAACGTTACCTCCATACTATAACGTTACCTCCATACCATAACGTTACCACCATACCATAACGTTACCTCCATACCATAACGTTACCTCCATACCATAACGTTACCTCCATACCATAACGTTACCACCATACCATAACGTTACCACCATACCATAACGTTACCTCCATACCATAACGTTACCACCATACCATAACGTTACCTCCATACTATAACGTTACCACCATACCATAACGTTACCTCCATACCATAACGTTACCTCCATACCATAACGTTACCACCATACCATAACGTTACCACCATACCATAACGTTACCTCCATACCATAACGTTACCTCCATACCATAACGTTACCACCATACCATAACGTTACCACCATACCATAACGTTACCTCCATACCATAACGTTACCTCCATACCATAACGTTACCACCATACCATAACGTTACCTCCATACCATAACGTTACCACCATACCATAACGTTACCTCCATACCATAACGTTACCTCCATACCATAACGTTACCACCATACCATAACGTTACCTCCATACCATAACGTTACCTCCATACCATAACGTTACCTCCATACCATAACGTTACCGCCATACCATAACGTTACCGCCATACCATAACGTTACCACCATACCATAACGTTTCCTGCTAACTTTTTCACACTTTTCTCAGTTGTTTTCAGAGATACATTTTTCAGCCATATTTTGGCATTTTTTCAGCCTTTTTTTGGAAATATTTCAGACTTTTGTTGAACATATTTCTGCCATTTTTAAGCTTTTTTTCAGATATATTTCGGACATAGTTTGGCATTTTTTCTGCTTTTTTTTTTTAGATATATTTCAGATGTTTTTCGGACTTATTTTTGCCTTTTTTTAGAAGTTAGCATGCAGCTTTAGCTCTGCTCTGTCTAGCTTTGCTTTTCCTGTCAATGTGTGAAAGCCAAAGTGTTTCCATCCTTTACTGGATGTGTAGTGTTTACCACGCTGGATTTAACATGGGAGGGTGCAGGTCGTATCCACGACGACCCTCCAACGTTTTAGACGCTCTGAGGTTTGTTTTGGTTGATGGATACGGAAGGATTATGACGTCACGTTACTCAGACTACCACAATAAAAGCGGTAACTTCCTTCTACCTCCACATAAAACATCTGTTTAGAAATTGTTAATAAAAATAGTGACACATCGGTGAATGGATTTATTTTTCCCACCGTTGGTTTCCAGTGATGTGAGACTGTGTGTGTGTGTGTGTGTGTGTCCAGGTACCTACAGGAAGTGATGTGAGACTGTGTGTGTGTGCAGGTACCTACAGGAAGTGATGTGAGACTGTGTGTGTGTGTGTGCAGGTACCTACAGGAAGTGATGTGAGACTGTGTGTGTGTGCAGGTACCTACAGGAAGTGATGTGAGACTGTGTGTGTGTGTGTGTGTGCAGGTACCTACAGGAAGTGGGCTACACAGACACCATCCTGGACGTGCGTACTCAGAGGGTTCGCTCTCTGCTCGGCCTGTCGGGCTCCGAGCAGAACGGTTCTGTGGAGAACAAGAACCTGCAGCACCTGATCAACGGGACGGAGCGCCGCAAGGACAGCAAGAGGTACACACACACACACACACACACAGAGAGAGATAGGGAGGGTCAGAGGTCACACAGAGGTCACACCTGTGTGTGTCGATGTGTGCAGGAGTCCAGGTGACGTTCTGGAGACGTTCAACTTCCTGGAGAACGCAGAGGACAGCGACGAAGACGAGGACGAGGAGGGAGACCTGATGGACGACATCACCGACAAACACCCCCGAGCCAAGAAACACAAGACCAAGGTACGCACGCACACACACGCACACACACGCACACACACGCACACAAACACACACAAACACACACACGCACACTCCCTTCCCCCTCTTATCTTTTCTGTCACCCCTCCTTCACTCCCATCCTTCCTTCCTTCCTTCATTCCTCCCTTTCTACCTCCTTCCCTCCCATCCTTCCTTTCTTCCTCTCTCTCTCTCTCCCTCCTCCCTTCTTTCCTCTCTCTCTCCTTTCCTCCCTTTCTTCCTTCCTTCCTCCCTTTCTTCCTTCCTTCCTACCTTCATTCCTCCCTTTCTCCCCCTTTCCCTTCCTTCCTTCCTTTCTTCCTTCTCCCTCTTATCTTTTCTGTTATCTATCACTCATCCTTCCCTCCCATCCTTCCTTCATTCCTCCCTCTCTCCTTCCTTCCCTCCCATCCTTCCTTCATTCCTCCCTCTCTCCTTCCTTCCCTCCCATCCTTCCTTCATTCCTCCCTCTCTTTCGCTCTCTCTCTCTCTCTCCCTCCCTTCCTTCCTTCCCTTCTTCCCCCTCTTATCTTTTCTGTTATCTTTCACCCCTCCTTCCCTCCCATCCTCCCTTCATTCCTCCCTCCCTCCCTACTTACTTCCTTCCTCTCTCTCCCTTTCTTTCTTCCTCTTCATATCTGTTCTGTTCACTCCCATCCGTCATTCTTCCCTCCCTCCCTTTCTTCCTCCTCCCCTCCCATCCTTCCTTCATTCCTCCCTCTCTCCCTCCCATCCTTCCTCCCTCCCTCCCTCCACTCCTCCACCTGTGCCTCCCACCTTTTCTCTTCTCCTTTCTCTGCCTCCCTTCTCCTCCTCCATCCTTGCTCCCTCCTCTCTTCACTGATTCTTCTTCTCTTCTCCTCCTCCTCCTGCAGGTGGGGAACGAGGGCTTGGCGTCGGAGGACGACGCCGACACGGAGGAGGCTCTGAAGGAGTTTGACTTCCTGGTGACGGCGGAGGACGGCGAGGGAGCCGGCGAGGCTCGGAGCTCTGGAGACGGGACGGAGTGGGGTGAGAGACGGCGGCCAATTTAAGTTCGGTTGAATCGGACTCTGGTTTGTTTTCCATCTCGGTGAGATTCGTTTAGAGGAAGAGGTCAGCATCCTGCGTCTCTTCAGCTCCTCTCCAGCGGCTCCCTGTGGAGCTTTAAACATGGAAATGAAGAACTGTTCTTTGTTTACATTTTCATTTTTATTGATATATTATGAAGTCATTTTACGTGTTATTTTCTTTATTCTCGTAATATTACGACTTTATTGTGTAAATCTCAGATGTTTTTTTCGCTCAATGTGGCCCTAATACTCCGTGGTACATTTGCACTTTGGCCCTCACTGCATTAGACTTATATCCTCTATATATATATAGTGTATATATATACTCTATGGGTGAGGGGGATTCTACTGTTAATCTGTATAAAACTCTTGTGTTAAAGTAAAATGTGTCTCTGCAGCGGAGCCTCTCCCGTTTCCTCCCGGCGGGGGGAAGTCCTTCCTGTTGGGGGGCTCAGACGACGTGTTGGAGAGCGTGCTGGGTTTGGGCGACCTCGCCGACCTCACCGTCACCAACGACGAAACAGACTACAGCTACGACGTAAGACACACCAACTACGCCGCCCGCAGCTTCGGTTCAGGACACATTCATCGTTGACCTCTAACCCCGTTATCTGTGATCTGTCACTGACCTTCAGCTGCCGTCCAATAAGGAGTCTTCGTTCAGGAAGACGTGGAACCCCAAGTACACGCTGCGGAGCCACTTCGACGGCGTCCGAGCGCTGGCCTTCCACCCTGTGGAGCCCTGTCTGGTCACCGTGTCCGAGGACCACACCCTCAAACTGTGGAACCTCACCAAGACCGTCCCTGCCAAAAAGTACAGCACACATACCTGAACCGTTACTCTGAGCCGTTATTCTGAGCCGTTATTCTGAGCCGTTACTCTGAACCGTTACTCTGATAGACCGGTACTCTGAGCCGGTACTCTGAGCCGGTACTCTGAGCCGGTACTCTGAGCCGGTACTCTGAGCCGTTACTCTGAACCGTTACTCTGATAGACCGTTACTCTGAGCCGGTACTCTGAGCCGGTACTCTGAGCCGGTACTCTGAGCCGGTACTCTGAGCCGGTACTCTGAACCGTTACTCTGATAGACCGGTACTCTGAACCGTTACTCTGAGCCGGTACTCTGAGCCGGTACTCTGAGCCGATACTCTGAGCCGTTACTCTGATAGACCGGTACTCTGAACCGTTACTCTGAACCGGTACTCTGAGCAGTTACTCTGAGCCGGTACTCTGATAGACCGGTACTCTGAGCCGGTACTCTGAGCCGGTACTCTGAGCCGGTACTCTGAGCCGGTACTCTGAGCCGGTACTCTGAGCCGGTACTCTGATAGACCGGTACTCTGAGCCGGTACTCTGATAGACCGGTGTTACTGGAGTTCATTGAAGGAGAACTATGATGTAATCTATTGGTCCCAGTCAGAGTGTTGATGAGTTTCGGTGAACGGGGGGGCCGCGGTTAACAACAGCTGAACTCATATATCTAAACATCTGTTTACAAACTCTCACCACTCAGGCAGAATAACCTCAGTGTGGTTGATCCAGTAGGATTAGAGGATGCTCACTACTAGTTGAAACACTTCGGACTCGTCCAGAGGAACATTTTTAGTGGAGTATTTTTAGACTGAGCTATTTCTACTTTTACTTTAAAGCAGCGGTTCTCAAACTTTTTACATCACATACCCCCTCAGAAAATATTTGTCTCTCCAAGTACCGCCATTACGAGTACAAGTACTTACATCTGGGTACTCTCCGATACCGAGTACCGATACGAGTACTTCTCTCTGCCTAAAGGAGGGTGTGAGCGACACACGGCAGGCTGGGGAGTCCCGCATACGAGGCGGTGCGCCGGGGAGGAGGAACGGGACGACCTGAAAGATGCTGCTGTAAAGTGGTATCGGAGCCGTTTTGCGAGTACGAGTACATGAGCACAGTATCGGATGTTTTGCACGCACTACTACCCGACTGCGCGTGGCGTGGTAGGAGCGCGTGCATATACGTTTTTTTGTTTCAAAATAAAAATATTACAGTAAAGCCCAAACTTATTTTAAATCCCATTTCAATGATCTCATGGTGGAGGTATTTATCATAGGTATAGGTATCATGAGGTATGTTCATATTAGTATTATATGGTTTTAAATGAATTTTATTTCATTTTTTAAAAATACTTCAGAGATTCCTCTGCGTCCCACTAGAGGGAGCCCACGTACCACCGGTGGTACACCAACCACAGTTTGAGAACCACTGCTTTAAAGTATCCGAGTACTTCTTCCACCTCTGTCTATACTTGAAGGGATGTGACGGTGTTAATAACACCGGTGTTACCGACAACACTGCACATTTTACAAGAACAGATGAAGCTCAGTATCTGCAAAGAGCTCTAACTTTAATCTTTAACTAGGATGGCGTGGGGCCGTAGAGTTCCACCTGGCGCCGCTGCCGTCGTATTCCCTGCAGATCACAGACAGTGTGTTTCCTTCACTCAGTGCAGCTCTAGTCTGTGGATTCTCTCTGCTTCAGAGGACAATCCCCCTCTTTCTAACACCTGATGGATCCTTCAGCATTAGCATCTCATTTCCTGCTCCGCGCCGTGTTCTGACATTATTCAGCTCAACTTCAAATCCGGACGCATCAGTGTCCCGACTCCACTATCATAATCCCCTCAGGGTTTACTGCAGCACGCAGCACCAGAACAGAGCTCAGAGCTCCGGCTGGTTAAACAGTAGTAGCAGGGGTGATGAAGATGGTGATGATGAAGAAGAAGAAGATGATGTGGTGTTCAATAACAGTCTGGATGTTTCTGTCTTTCTGTCTTACAGAAGTGCCTCTTTTGATGTGGAGCCCGTCTACACTTTCAGAGCCCACGTGTACGTATCTGAACACAACCTCATCAGGGTTCATTAACCCCCCGAGACCCACTATACATGATGGTAGACGTACGTGATGGTAGACGTACGTGATGGTAGACGTACGTGATGGTAGACGTACGTGATGGTAGACGTACGTGATGGTCATCCCCCTGCTCTGTAATGTCTCAGCAGTTTTGGGCTTGATACCATTTTCTACAGTGAGGTCACGTTTCATGTCTCCTACGGGAACGAACATCATCACACATGAACACAGTTGGACTCATTGGATCCAGCAGAGTCTCGTCTCCACAGTGAGACACAGTTGATGTGACGTATGTAATCTCCGTGTCTCCAGCGGTCCCGTGTTGTCGTTGGCGATGACGTCCAGCGGCGAACAGTGTTTCAGCGGAGGCATCGACTCGACCATCCAGTGGTGGAACATCCCCAGCTCCAACGTGGACCCCTACGACACCTACGGTACGCACATCTGTCCTCCTGCTCGAACCTCAACACCCTAACACCAAGTCTGGACTCTTTAAACCACCACAGAAGAAGAGGGACCACACAAAATGTCCTGGTTTTACAAACAAACGTCCCACACCGTCCAAAGACGTCACATACAAAAAGACAAAAATACCGTCCAGAAATGTCCCGACTAAAAGTTACAAACTGTCTGACTAAAAGATACAAACAACAACAAAAATATTAACAAGAATATTCTTTAAAAGCGTCTACACTAAAGAATGTCCTCACTCTCTACAGATATTATCCCTTTAAAGAATGTCCTCACTCTCTACAGATATTATCCCTTATCCAAAATATCTTCAAAAATGTCCCCACTTTTCCAAAATGTCTAAAATAGTCAAAGAATGTCCCACCTCTTCAAAAGTGTCCTTTCTTATAAAAGTGTCCTCACTTTCCAAAAGTGTCTTCACTGTTCAAACTGTCCTTGCTTTTCCAAAATGTCTTCAGTTTCCAAAATTGTCTTCACTCTTTAAAAATGTCCCAATCCTCCAACTGTCCTTTCCTTTAAGTGTCCCCATTTTCCTAAGACGTGCTTGATGTTAAAAAATGTCCTCAATTTCCAAAAAATGTTCATACTTCACAAAACTGTCCTCACTATTCTAAAAATGTCCCACGTCTCCAAAAGTGTCCTTTCTTATAAAAGTGTCCTCACTTTCCAAAAGTGTCTTTACCGTTCGAAATGTCCTCGCTTCTCCAAAATGTCTCCAGTTTCCAAAATTGTCTTCACTCTTCTAAAAATGTCCCATGTCTCCAAATCTGAACTCTACAACAGTGTCCTTTCCTTTAGGTGTCCCCATTTTCCAAAGATTACTATTGAAAAATGTCCCAACTCTCCGAAAGTGTAAAAACGTCTTCACTAAAAAATGTCCTTTCTTATAAAAGTGTCCTCACTTTCCAAAAGTGTCTTTACCGTTCAAAATGTCCTCGCTTCTCCAAAATGTCTTCAGTTTCTAAAACTGTTTTCACTCTCCACTCTGAAAAATGGGGACACTTAAAGGAAAGGACATTTTTGCAAAGACGTCCTTGCTATTGAAAAATGTCCTCACTCTCTACAAATATTATCCCTTTTCAAGAATGTCCTCACTTTATAAAAATGTCCTCGCTCTTGAAAAATGTCCTTTCTTTTAAAAATGTCCTCCCTTCTCCAAATTGTCTTCATTCTTTAAAACTGTCCTCACTATTGAAAAATGTCCTGAACCTCCGAAAAATGTCCTTTCTTTGTCTTCACTTCCCAGAAACACCCTCTGTCTGTCCACTTGTTGATTCTCAGAGAGACGGAACAAAATCTGTTCCATACAGTTCAATAATAGACCCTCCGCCCACTCTTTTTCCCCTCGTCCAATCAGATCCCAGCGTCCTGGCGGGGTCGTGGTTGGGACACACGGATGCCGTGTGGGGATTGGCTTACAGCGGCATCAAGAACCGCCTCCTGTCCTGCTCGGCCGACGGAACGGTGAAACTGTGGAACCCGACGGAGAAGAACCCCTGCATCAGCACTTTCAACACAAACAACGGTGAGGACGGCGAGCTGAGAGCCCCCCCCCCCAAGCGGAGGACGGCGAGGACACCACAACTTAATGACGTGTTGATCTGTGTGTTTGTAGAGCACGGGGTCCCCACGTCGGTGGACTTCAACGGGTGTGACCCCGCCCACATGGTGGCGTCCTTCAACAGCGGAGACGTGGTGGTGTACAACCTGGAGACTTCCCAGAATACACTGGTGCTGAAGGGGCAGGGAGAAGGCAGTACGTCTCACACGCACGCACACGCACGCACACGCACACACACAGTTTAATTAATAAACAGTTCATGTTAATATGAAACAGAGAAGCTGGATCTACGGAAGCCCATTTGTGACTAAACATGAAAAATTAAAAAAAAGCTAGAAATTGGCAATAATATGTGTAATTTGTACTAAAATGATTTTCTTTTTCTTTCTCTCTCTTCTTTTAACCCCCCCTCCCCTCCTCCTCCTCCTCCCCCTCCTCCTCCTACTCCTCCTCCCCCTCCTCCTCCTCGTCTTCCTCCTCCCCTCCCCCCCCCCTCCCTCCTCCTCTCAGCCCTCCCGGGGTCCAATCATATCAATAAGGTGGTCAGTCATCCCACGCTGCCGGTCACCATCACCGCTCACGAAGACCGACAGATCAAGTTCTACGATAACAAGTCAGGTGAGTTCGTCTCTAGTCTCCACCAGGTGATGAAGAGGAGCACAGACAGGAGGAAGAGGAGAGCAGATGAATTAATCTCAGACTAAAGTTTTCTTTCTAATTGTTGTTTAGATGTAGAGATCAGTGTTGGTAGAGCCTTGCTGTTCACCTGTTCACCTGTCTGTCTGACTTACCTGTATCTGTGTGTGTGTATATCTGTGTGTGTGTGCAGGTAAAGTGATCCATGCTATGGTGGCTCACCTGGATGCAGTGACCAGTCTGGCTGTTGATCCTAACGGCATCTACCTGATGTCTGGAAGTAAGAAACACCCCCCAGGATTTTACACACACACACACATACACACACACACACACACACACACACACACACACACATATATATGAAGTATATATAAAGTGTATATATAAAGTATATATGTCAAATCTTAACTGAAAGAATCTTATAGGTCTTTTACAGTCATTAGTACAAACTAAACATGCAGTTCTTTTTCTTTTCCTCCCTCCTCTTCCTCCTCCTCCTCCTCCTCCTCCTCATCCTCTTCCTCCTCTTCCTCCTCCTCCTCCTCTTCCTCCTCTTCCTCCTCCTCTTCCTCCTCCTCAGGTCATGACTGCTCCCTGCGTCTGTGGAACCTGGACAGTAAAACGTGTGTTCAGGAGATCACGGCTCACCGGAAGAAGAGCGAGGAGGCCATCTACGACGTGGCCTTCCACCCCTCCAAGGCCTACATCGCCTCCGCCGGCGCCGACGCCCTCGCCAGGGTCTACGTGTAGACGACGAAGAGGAGGAGGAGGAGGAGGAGGAGGAGAGGGAGGAGGACCGCGGGGCGAGGGACAGACAGACACAGACAGAGACAGAGAGAGACACAAGCAGTATTCAGGTCTGTTCAGGTCTCTGAACACAGATTATATATTAATGAAAGACTGAACACACACACACACACACACACACACTCACTCAGCTGTGTCGTGTCCTCCGGCTGACTGAGGACTCTGGGAGACGTTCAGCAGGTGGATACTGAGCAGCTCACCTGTCCTGTGATGTCATCACCCCGTCGTCCACTGAGTCCTGATGACACTACATGAAGCCCCGCCCCCTCCCTGGTGTCAACACTAGTCCGACCTCCTGACCTCCACCTTTAAAGGAAGAATCCCCCGGAGTCGGCTCTCGTGGCGTTCTGCGTTTCACTCGTCGTCCAGATGTTGGACAGCAGAAACCGTTTTCAGGTTTTGGCGTCTATTTTGGCGTTTATTCCTCTCAGTGAAGGCAGCGGTGTGTGTTGACGACTGACGCAGTGAGATGACGGACGCAACAAAGGTCGCCAGCTGGACTCGGGGTCGTTCAACGGTCGGCGTTTTAACCCCCCCCCGCCCCCTTCAATCTTCACTGAGCTTTGAAGCGACACTACGAGTGTAAAGTGTTGCCCGTTGAAGTGATGCTGCAGCGCTCGTCGACGACGTAGCTCTGTGGTCAAACGGCGCCGTCGGCTCGCTAACGGCGAGTTCTTTTTCCATCTTTTAGATGGAGCTGTGTGGAAAGAGAGAGAGAGACGGGGAACCAAACTAAACTTCGTCTTCGTTATTGGAGCGCTGAGGAACGTCGAGGCCGACTCGACTTTGACTCGTCTGCCGCCGCCACTTCTGTAGCTTCGTGTCTCCGGCTTCCATCAGAAAACGACTCGCTCGCTGCGTCGCTCGTCGTGTGAACACGGCGTCGGTCCTCTCGGAGTCGGTACGGCGATACAGAGGAAATATCAAACATCACGATCAGGGCTGTCGGAGGTAATAACGCACATTCGTTTTAACGCCACAAATTATTTTAAAGCAATTTGTGATTTTTAGGTTTTAGGTAGCGGCTCAGTTTTAAATCCTGGTATCATCTGAAACTCTAGAACCTGATGAATCCATCGGTACAAACCAGGTCACACTAGCTGCTCATGAAGGAGGTTAAATAACGCTCCAAAGTTACTCTACATTTTGACGAGGAAAAACTGTAATGGCCATTTTCAAAGGGGTCCCTTGACCTCTGACCTCCAGATCAGTGAATGTGTGAGGGCTTCTGTCTAAAAAATATCTGAATAAAAGCCTGAAAAATGTCCAAAAAGAAAGGCAGAAGAAGAGTCCGATCCTGGTATCATAGTAAACTCTAGAACCTGATGAATCCATCGGTACCAACCAGGTCACACTAGCTGGTCATGAAGGAGGTTAAATAACACTCTGAACTTCCACTAAATTAAGATCAGTGAATGTAAATGGGTTCTATGGGTACCCACGAGTCTCCCCTTTACAGACATCATTGTCATTGGTTTGTGTTGTTCATTGAATTACAATAATAAATATATACATACATTATGCATAAAGCAGCATGTTCGTCCACTCCCATGTTGATAAGAGGATTAAATACTGGACTAATCTCCTTTAAGGTTCATTTAGAACAGATAGAAATGAGTGATTAAATATTTTAATATGACAGCCCTAATCACGATGTTTGTTTTTACCAAATACCTCGATATCCATATTGTAGGACAACTGAATATATCCAGTCTGATCTACGTCACCTGAACGCAGCATCACTTCTGGGGCGCCGGCGTGGTGTTTTCAGGTCGTCCGTCCGTCCATCCGTCCTGTCCGTGTTTGTCGAAGGTGGAGCTGCAACAATTACTCCATAAGTTGTCGACTATTAATAATAATGATAATCGATGAATCATTTTGAGTCCGTTTTTAAAAAGTCTAAATTCTGATTGCAGCTCGTTAAGTGTGAATATTTTCTGTGACAGTAAACTGAATAACTCTGAGGGGTTTATAGACCAAACAACTGATCGATTAATTGAGAAATTGTGACGATTTCAGGATCAAATGACGTTTTGGAGCGACGGCGGGTGTAACGGCGTGACCGGCTGGCGGAGGGATACGACCACGAGGCGACTAGTCTAGTTGGCATTCTGTGTTTCTTCCCAAACTCTCTCAGAAACGTCTTTGTGTCTTGAGAAACGTCTCTTGTTGTTGTTGTTCCATGCTGCTAAACTAAAGGAGGGGTGCGTTCACAACACCGCTAAAACAAAAAAACTGTTAAACGGAAGTTAACGGGGCTTTTTTCTGCGAGTTCGTCCTCCCGTCAGCGAACGGTTTGAATATCCGTGTGCTGACACCTGTTAGACGTCACCGAGGAAACCGACCACAGGAAACAAACATTACGTTTCTCTGCGAAACATCAACCAGAAAAAAACCTGCGCTGTAACGGTAACGCAGCCTGAGAGGAAACACTGAACCGGTAACGGTAACGCAGCCTTAGAGGTAACACTGAACCGGTAACGGTAACACAGCCTTAGAGGAAACACTGAACTGGTAACGGTGACGCAGCCTTAGAGGTAACACTGAACCGGTAACGGTAACGCAGCCTTAGAGGTAACGGTAACGCAGCCTTAGAGGTAACGGTAACGCAGCCTTAGAGGTAACACTGAACCGGTAACGGTAACGCAGCCTTAGAGGTAACGGTAACGCAGCCTTAGAGGTAACACTGAACCGGTAACGGTGACGCAGCCTGAGAGGAAACACTGAACCGGTAACGGTAACACAGCCTGAGAGGAAACACAGAACCGGTAACGGTAACGCAGCCTGAGAGGAAACACAGAGCCGGTAACGGTAACGCAGCCTGAGAGGAAACACAGAGCCGGTAACGGTAACGCAGCCTGAGAGGAAACAATGAACCGGTAACGGTAACGCAGCCTGAGAGGAAACACTGAACCGGTAACGGTAACGCAGCCTGAGAGGAAACACGGAGCCGGTAACGGTAACGCAGCCTGAGAGGAAACACTGAACCGGTAACGGTAACGCAGCCTGAGAGGAAACACGTTGAAACGCGTCGGAGCTGAACAGCAGAAGAAGATCGGAGGGTTTTTTCCTTTAAGGCGTCTCCAGCTGCAGCAGTCAGAGGAGAAGAAGAAGATCCAGCTGTTCCTAACGAAGGAACAGAACATCTGGAGTTTTAACCCGTCGAGGTTTCGTTGTATTTTACGTTTTTTAATCTTTAAATCTGAACTTTCAGATTGAGACTTTTTTACTGTTTTTAACAAGTTCAAACGTGTCGGTTTAGTTTCTAAATCACCAACGACCACGTCGGGTTAAACATCGGAATCTGTCTCTCTGAGCTGATTGGACGCCGGTCCTAACGAGGACAGATGATTGGTTAATACACCCCCCACCCCCCAACTCAGCCCCTGTAGGGCTAATCGGAGCCCTGCGTTTCAACCACCAACCAGGCGAAGGATTCAGGCGTTACTGTCGTTCCGTACGGACGTTTTCTGTTTGTGTAAAATAAATCTAGTTTTTATAATCGTTTTTATAAATGTCTCGTCAGGAGGATTCTGGGTCGTCTTCACTCCCGTCCCGCCCCGTCCCGTCATCACTCTCGATCTCAGAGGAGGTTTCACGTCATGTAGGAAGTAGATGAGAGAGGGAGGACTGGCTGAGGAGGAGGAGGAGGAGGAGGAGGAGGAGATCCATTACAACAGAAAACATTTGTAGAACATTTCTAACTTCACTGGCTTCTGGTAATTAACTAGGAAGTGTTTGGCTTTACAAACTGGTACCTGAACGCACCATAGTCCCAGTGACGGGTCGTGTCCACAGGGGCGTTTTTTATGGCGAGGGATCTCCTCGCTTCCCCAGCGTTGGGACGCTTGACAGGCTGCTACTAGACACCTGATTGGACGAACTCTTTCCCTCCGTGGGCCGCTGCTCTCAAACCGGAACCAACATGGCGGCTCGTTTGGAAACTTTCTTATTACGTAGACAACGAATGGGAAGCGTGGAAAGGACTGCGCTGTGGACACGTACCGTTATGTCTCATCAAATGTTTCCAGAAACACATTTCAGTGCTGTAGAAGAAGAAAGTTTCCAAACGAGCCGCCATGTTGGTTCCGGTTTCAAAGCGAAAGAGTTCGTCCGATCGGGTGTCTAGTAGCGGCACATCAAGCTTCCAACGCTGGGAAGCGAGGAGATCGCAATAAAAAACGCAGCTGTGGGCACGAACCGTTCCATCGACAACGTTTAGTTTGAAGTTTCAAGGGAGTTTCCAGAGGCGGCGAGTCGCGTCTGACGCCCCTGATTTACATAAAGTAGCCTCGACCTCAACTTTATGCAAATGAGGAGCGGCCGACGTGACGCCTCGTCTCTCGAATTGCGCCGCCACGCTACCAGAATGCATTGTTGCACGGCTGCTTACATAGACAATGAATGGGAAGCGTGGAACGGGGAGGCTGGGGACACGGACCATGAGGCAGGAGATGCTGCTATTAGCTTTCTCCTCTTCCTCCTCCTCCTCCTTCTCTTCCTCCTCTTCCTCCTCCTCCTCCTCCTCCTCCTCCTCATATCACTGTGTGAGTTTTCTCTTCATGTTGAGTACATATGACTTCTTCGTCGCAGCTTCAACCATCAGGAGTGAAGTTATTTATCTCATTTTGTCCTCATAAGGAGAGAAAAGAGGCGGTTTGAGCTCCAGGAGAAACGGTCCAATCAGACGCCTCCTGGGGCGGGTTTCCGACCACATAAAGCTGCCACCTGATTGGCCGACACCCCGACCAGACGTAGTGTTTTTGTTTTAATTGAATAGTTTTTTAAAGTGAAGGGATTTGTAACTCGAGCGTCTCCTGATGGATCACAGATCTTTATTTTTCTCTCCCCCCACGCTACGACTTCCTGTGTACCTAAAGACTCTTTCTGTTTGTGTAATGCATGATTAATACGATAAAAGTATTTTTTCTAGTCTTCCAGAAAAATGGAAAAAAAAGTTCTGATCAGTTTGCGAGTTTTGATGAGTTTTGTAATTTTTTTTTTTTGATTTCTGAACTATGAAACAGCAGATTTTAAAGATTGTACCACATAGCAGAATACAACTGTTGAAATGTATATAAAATGTCTATAATAACTATTAAATGGTGTACCTGTACAGAGGCTGCTGCTCCGCTCGTCATTCTGTGTCCTCACTCAGGAAGTGAACCGCCAAAATAAAAGCTGAGGCAACCTTTTTTGTGATGTGAAGATTTTGCTGATTTTTTCAGACCTTTAAACCGTTGACGAGGAGACACGAGGACAATATTCAAGTCCAAAAGTCTGGTCCAGAACTGTGAGGACCACCTGTCCCAGTCCTGGACCACGGTCTTGGATCACGGATCTCGGTCCTGGATCACGGTTTCAAGATATGAACCCGATTCTGGCGCTGGTGGTCAGAAGACACCTACGTCCTGTCGTCGTCTTCACCTACGTCCTGTCATCGTCGTCTACGTCCTGTCGTCTTCACCTACGTCCTGTCTGCGTCTTTTCGTCTTCACCTACGTCCTGTCGTCTTCACCTACGTCCTGTCGTCGCCTACGTCCTGTCGTCTTCACCCTGTCGTCTTCGCCTACGTCCTGTCGTCTTCACCCTGTCGTCTTCGCCTACGTCCTGTCGTCTTCACCCTGTCGTCTTCGCCTACGTCCTGTCGTCGTCGCCTACGTCCTGTCGTCTTCGCCTACGTCCTGTCGTCGTCGTCTACGTCCTGTCGTCTTCGCCTACGTCCTGTCGTCTTTACCTACATCCTGTCGTCGTCTTTACCTACATCCTGTCGTCGTCTTCACCTACGTACGTCCTGTCGTCGTCTTCACCTACGTCCTGTCGTCGTCTTCACCTATGTCCTGTCGTCGTCTACGTCCTGTCGTCTTCACCTACGTCCTGTCGTCGTCTTCACCTACGTCCTGTCGTCTTCACCTACGTCCTGTCGTCGTCTTCACCTACGTCCTGTCGTCTTCACCTACGTCCTGTCATCGTCTTCACCTACGTCCTGTCGTCTTCGTCTACGTCCTGTCGTCTTCGTCTACGTCCTGTCGTCTTCGTCTACGTCCTGTCGTCGTCGTCTACGTCCTGTCGTCTTCACCTACGTCCTGTCGTCTTCTTCGTCTACGTCCTGTCGTCTTCTTCGTCTACGTCCTGTCGTCTTCTTCGTCTACGTCCTGTCGTCTTCACCTACGTCCTGTCGTCTTCACCTACGTCCTGTCGTCTTCACCTACGTCCTGTCGTCGTCGATCAGGTCGAAAGCAGCCGAGAAAAGTTGAGTAAGTAAACCTTGAATTTATAATTTTTTCACATAAATCTGAGTTTATTTTTAATATTTTATCAATGAAAACAAAATGATTGTAATGAAATGACAAAGTATAAGAACATGTGATTTAAAGTATTAATAATAAAGTATTGAACAGGTGATTTAAAGTATTAATAATAAAGCATTGAACATGTGATTTAAAGTATTAATAATAAAGCATTGAACATGTGATTTAAAGTATTAATAATAAAGCATTGAACATGTGATTTAAAGTATTAATAATAAAGTATTGAACAGGTGATTTAAAGTATTAATAATAAAGCATTGAACATGTGATTTAAAGTATTAATAATAAAGTATTGAACAGGTGATTTAAAGTATTAATAATAAAGCATTGAACATGTGATTTAAAGTAATAATAAAGTATTGAACAGGTGATTTATTGTTTGGGAGACACGGCTGTCGGGTTTCATCCCTTCTGTCCGTTATATTCCAGCTCTGCAGTCACAGCGAGTGTTTGACAATGTGAGCGGCCTCGATGACGTTGTGGCGTCTGCCGGTGTCTGCCGGGACCGCGGTGGTCGGGGCACGGTACGCAGTGAGCAGAGCGTGGCGTCCGTCGAGGTCGTGCTCGCCGACCATCATGGCGTCCAGGTGCTGACGCAGCAGGAGCCTCAGCTGCTGGTTCTCTCGGTTCAGATCGTCTCTCTGTCTCCTCAGAGCTTCTCGCTGCAGCACACAAGTGTTGATGCTCCTCGTCACCTGCTGCAACTCTGAGAACTCCTGCAGACACAGAGGTCAGTGAAGGCAACACTTTACTATAAACTTCCACTATAGCTGCTGGAGAAGTCCGAACTGTTTGACGTTTGAGCTTGGTTCATCTGCTGCAGGAGGAAAGCTCCTCTGAGCTCACAGGTGAAAGGTTGTACCTACAAGCAGGATGAGTGACATCACAACTAGTCTGGAGCCAATCACGGTCCAGTATTAAACTTTTCATTTCACCTGAAAATCTGAACCAAGGTTTGTCTTTTTGTTACATTGTGTCTATTTGACTAAAGTGTCGCCATCACCTACGTCCCGTCCCGTCCCGTCGTCATCACCTACGTCCCGTCCCGTCGTCATTACCTACGTCCCGTACCGTCGTCTTCACCTACGTCCCGTACCGTCGTCTTCACCTACGTCCCGTACCGTCGTTTTCACCTACGTCCCGTACCGTCGTTTTCACCTACGTCCCGTACCGTCGTCGTCACCTACGTCCCGTCGTCTTCGCCTACGTCCCGTAGTCACCTACGTCTCGTACCGTCGTCTTCACCTACGTCCCATCGTCTTCGCCTACGTCACGTCCCGTCGTCTTCGCCTACGTCCCGTAGTCACCTACGTCTCGTACCGTCGTCTTCACCTACGTCCCATCGTCTTCGCCTACGTCACGTCCCGTCGTCTTCGCCTACGTCCCGTAGTCACCTACGTCTCGTACCGTCGTCTTCGCCTACGTCCCGTCGTCATCGCCTACGTCCCGTCGGCATCACTCTGTTCTCTCCTCGCCAGGAGACTGATGTTGTATAAACGCCCAACGTGTCGTCATTGAGGAGGACGAAAGTTGAACTCTGAATCTGTTCCTACCTTTACTGGTTCCTTCGTCTCACTTCCAGTTTTCTTCGTCTCACTTCCAGTTGTCTCCGTCTCAGGTCCAGTTGTCTCCGTCTCAGGTCCAGTTTTCTCCGTCTCAGGTCCAGTTGTCTCCGGTCTCTGGTCCTCTGAAGGGAATGATGACGAGACACTCTCCAGCTTGTGACACATGTCAGCCACTCGTAGAACCCTCTGACCCTGGATGATCAGCACCGAGAGAAAGGACCAGTGAGCACTGAGAGGACTCGGCTGTGGACAGACAGGATGTGAGACGGACGTGTGTCACCTTGGCGATGACCGCCTGCAGTTTCTTGGCGGCGGCGTCACTCTGGACGGTGAGCTCGGTCAGCTGCTTCCTCGCCGCCGTGTGAGCCTGAGTCAGCTGGTCGCGGAGCGCGTGGGTCTTCCTGTTCACCTGGTTTCTGGCGGCGGTCAGATCCTGATCCACCAACACGTCTTCTGTCTTACTGGAGGTCAGCGCCGCCCTCAGCTGGATGACGGCGTCCTGAGAGATGATGCTACGTTATCTCTGGACACACTGATAGCAGAGCTTTTATTCTGAAAATACTGGAGACTGAACCAGACAGGAAATGTGCCAATTTAAACAAAACTCTGAGCTAAAAGAGACTAAAAAGCTCCGTAGAGCTGCAGAGTTGCTGATAAGTAGCATAAAATATTCACAGGATGTGACTTTATAGCTTTTAGGACCTGAAGCGAATCTCATGGAGGACGGAAGCTGCCAAAATAAAAAATAAATAACTCAAGAAATAATTAATATGCCACTAAATAATATTAGAATAGTTTCAGCTCTGTTCACTCTACTGAAGAACATGACGTGAAAAAGAATATAAAAAAATAATACAGAAATAAATACGGGGGGATGCAAAATTATTTAATTAATTAATTAATTAATTAATTAATTAATTAATTAAAAAATGAATGAATACATTTAAAAATGAATTTTAAATAAATGAAAAATAATGCAAAAATAAATAAATACATTTAAAAAATAATCCATAATCCAAAGAATATAATGAAAATATTACAGAAATAAATAAATACATGAATTTAAAAATGAATGAATAAACTTTTTTTTTAAATAGATAAAGATAATTCAAAAATAAATTCTTAATCCAAAGAATGTATAGAAAATAATACAGAAGTGAATTAATCTGGGGAAAATAATTAGGGGGGGAAATGCAAAGAGAAAATAATAAATTAATTAATCAATTAATACATAAATACACAGATTAGAAAATACATGAATAAATTTAGAAATACATTTTTAATAAATAAATAAAAAATACATTTAAAAATTAATAAAGAGGTAAATAGATAAAGAAGCAAATTACAGAAACAGCAGAAATATAATATAATATAATATAATAATGGCAAATTCATTTATTGAGTTATATATTTTTTTATTTTGTAATTGTAATATAAAATATTGTTGTAATTTAGTTTTTTAGGTTTCTAAAATGTGTTTTTCAGAGAGCTCAATTTCTAAATTAATGTCATTTTTGGAGGTTTTTAGTTCCATTTCAGGTTATAAATTGAATATTTTAAAGACCCAAATTTTAAGTTTCAATTACAAGCCTAGCCAGACCGTAAGTTCTAAGTTTCAATTAAACTGGGATTTGGATCACATTAGATATCTACATGTAGGAGTAAACATCCCAATTACAAAATTGTATGTCTTAAATTTTAATCTGTTAAATCAGAAAATAAAGGAAGACATAAATAGATGGAATCTAATTCCAATATTAAGTTTTGAGTCAAGAATCGAGTCAGTAAAAATGAATATCTTGCCTAGGGTACTATATCTGTTTCAGACTCTGCCAATTGAAATAACTGATAAACAATTCAATGAATGGGATAAATTGATTTCACGTTATACTGTATTTGGCAAGGGAAAAAACCAAGGGTAAGATTTCACACTCTTCAATTGGTAAAGAATAAGGGAGGATTTGCACTCCCTTGCCTAAAAAATGATTATATATCGGCCCAATTGAGGATTTTGTATTGTTGGTGTAATTCTGATTACCAAGCTAGATGGAAAGGAATTGAAAGGAATATATCTGGGACAGTCCCAGTTCAGGCACGGCTAGGGGACAAAAGACTTATTACAAATCTGATGGAAACAGGTAACAGATGGATTAATTTATCTTTGAAATGATGGTTAAATATCATCACTAAGAGTGGCTTACTTGAAGAGATAAAAATTCTGAATTGGTGACCCCATGACCTCGATTTCACCCCAAATAAAATGGATGCAAGCTATAAGGGTTGGGCTAATCGAGGCCTCTCCTCGTACGGTACCTTTGTCAACCAGCGGACATTGACTGACTTTCAGACATTGAAAAGACTATTTGGGTTAAATGAGAACGACTTTTTAGATTTCTTCAGGTACGCCATCACATTACATTCAATTCAATTTATTTTTGTATAGCATCAAATCACAACAGAAGTTATCTCAAGACGCTTTATATATAGAGCAGGTCTATGACCGTACACCAGAGTTTAGAGACCCAACAGGATCCACCAAGCGGGCTGTGGCCAGGAACAACTCCCCGATTACTGGGAAGAAACCTGGAGCAGAACCGGGCGCAGGGCGGGAGGCCATCTGTAGTTCTATGTTAGAGAGTCACAAGGCATTCGATAACAACCTATTGAACGTTTTTATAAGCGCCTATAGAACACATTCGGGGCTTAAAGTCATTTCAAGAATATATAGAGGACTTCAGGAGGCTGAAATAGCGAGCACTACCTACATGAAACAAAAATGGGAACCCTAAACTAATAGCTGCATTCCAGAAGAAGTTTGGTTACAATATTGTGAATTTCATGGAAGATATGGAGCTCAACCTTCTGGAGAACGTTTGGATGGAAGACTGTTAGTAGATCTTTAATTACACCTGTTCAGAAGTCTCATCATTCAGGCTCTTCCAGCTGCTGGAGGAACTAGAGAACCACTATCACCTGTTTTGGGCCTGTCCAAAAGTAAATTATTTTTGGCGTAAGATTTACACAGAATTAGTTACTATATTTGGTACAAACATAGTCTTTAAGTGGGACGAACTACTGTTTGGTCTTCTACTTTCAACATCCACAAATATTAAATCAAAATACTTGTTTGGAATATTGAGTGTAGCTGCTAGAAAAGCAATCACTAAGAAATGGCTTAAACCAGATACCCCATCACTAGAGAACTGGTACGATGTTATTTCATGAAATATTTGTAATGGAAAGAATTAATTTTTCAATGAGGCTTCAGGAAACAAAATTTTAATTTTTTTCTAAATGTAATTTTTTGTATTATTATTTATTTGATCTTATTTTACATGAAAAGCACCCCATGTTCTATAATTTCATTGTAAAAAGTAAAAAAGTTGGTTCACTTCATATTTGAATATACTGTAATTAAGTATGTTTATGTAAATGTCAGAGTAAAACCAAATAAAGGAAAAAGAAAATGAAAAAAAAAAAAAAAATAAAATGTGTTTTTCTGCTGCTCCCGTCCACAGACGCTTCACCTCGCCGTCCACAGACGCTTCACCTCGCCGTCCACAGACGCTTCACCTCGCCATCAGACAGACGTTATAGCGCTCTCTTCAAAGCCACCAGACTCCATTCACAAAAACACTAATTTAACCTCCCAGAACACGGAGTGTACATACTAGTATATAGTATATAGTATACATACAACCCACAGCTAACGTTGACTCAGCTGGCGTTCACGTTATTCAGAACCTTACTGATTAGCTTACTGTGCTAACCTACGTCACTGCTTCCTGCTAACGGCTGAGTGGGCGTTTCCATGTGAACGCAGATGGACCGTCTCTTTAAATAAATCCGTAGAATCCCGTCCTCGGGTTAAACGGCCTCCACATAATCAACGTGTTGCACCGACCTGCAGCCTCTTCACGTTCTTCACGTCTGCGTCCGTCCGTTGGACCAGGCGTTGGGTCGTGTCGAGCAGCTGGGAGAGTTCCTTCGTCTCTTTGCTGCAGAGCTGCACGGCGTCCTGCTTCTGGACGCTCTTCACCTTCAGCTTGACCTTGTCCTCCAGGACCATAGCAGCTTTCTGTCCACAGAGACTGAAATCAGCACAAACTATACGTTCCCTTCTTTAACAACGACTGTAAGTGTGTAAGTGTCTAAAGCCCCCGGACGCCTGGAACTGGAAGACTGGACAGACGTAGTTCATCAAATATATATGATGGAAAAATGGACATATTCTCTATATTCTCTCTATACTCTATATATGAGATTATCTGAGATGAGATATGATACCCTGTCTGCGTGAGCGCTCTCGTAGGCTTTGATGGTTTTCCAGTACAGGTCTTGGATTTCTTCCATCACTGTTTTGTGTCGCTGCTCCACCGTGAACGTGGCGTCCTCCAGGTCATCTCGCTGCTGCTGAGAGCGTGACGACATCTGCTTCCTGAAAAACAACCAGTGGAGACGTCATCGATCTGAACTACTAGAAGCTCACATTCACACGGTTAGATCGGACCGACCTCTCCGAGTTGAACCCGGAGCTCAGGTGCTGCAGGCCGTTCTCCCACCGCCGCTGCACCAACGCCAGCCGTTTGCCCTGCCGATCCCACAGACGCTCCACGTGCTGCAGGTGAACGCGCCTCACCTGAGCCGACTGACGCTCCGCCTCCCGCAGGTCACGCTCCAGATTCTGCGACACAAACAGGAAGTGACGTACAGAGCGCGGACAGGTGTGAAGGTAACGTGGGCGAGAGGAGCGGCAGGCTCACCTTGACGACGCTGTCCAGGCCGTCCAGCTGCCTCTCAAATGTCTGGCTGAGCACCGCTAGGTTTCCACGCAGCTCGCCGGCTCGCGTCTGACGGAGGATCGACCTCCAGCCTTCGTTGAGCTTCAGAAGGTTCACTGCGGTGTTCCTCTCCTCCTTCTGCAACTTGTCCTGAATCCACAGAGACGAAACATCCACCTGGTCACTTGAGGATCAAACACGGATTTATTGTCCTTCTTGGCTGGATACGTTCGGGGGCTTTTAATTTGAAAGGGATCACATTTAAATACTGATGCTGAAACTTCTCAGATGTCTTCAAATGTCTGAATCGGTGTAAACAGAATGAGAATAAAGACTGTGTATTTGCTCTTAGGTTAATATCTTAGTGATACCATCATTTATAAAGAAATTATTCCTTCGTATACATTTCAAATTCAATCGTTCATCAGTCAGTATCACATCGGTAGAACCCGTATTCAGTTCCATTACATCAGCATTAATGCTGTTTAACCCCTCAACACCAGTACAAGTACCAGGCTCAGTTTATACGCTGAACAATGTCCTGAAATTATTAGTAAAATATGTGAAGAAATAGTCAAAACAAAATGTCTGAAAAATATCCCATAAATATCAATAAAATATGTGTAAACTGAACTAAATAACATCTATTAGTAAAGAGGACTTTCTACAAGTTAAAAGCATGAAAAAACATTCAGAAATATGTGAAATATATCCAAAAATGATTAGTAAAAATATGTCCAAAAAATATGGGAAAATGCCAGAAAAATATGTGAAGAATGTCTGATAATTATTAGTAAAATATGTGAAAACTAAACAAAATAACATCTATTAGTAAAAAGGACTTTCTACCATCTAAAAGTATGAAAAAAACATTAAGACATATGTGAAAAATATGTGAAAAATGTCCTAAAATTATTAGTGAAATATGTGAAAAAATAGTAAAAAAATATGAAAAAATATAAATATAAATCCCAAAAATATGTAAAAAATGTCTGAATAATGTGTGAAAATTGCCTGAAAAATATCCCCCAAAAATATCAGTAAAATATGTGAAAACTGAACTAAAGACCATTCAGAAATATGTGAAAAATATACAAAAAAGTATTAATAAAATATGTGAAAAATAATATTGACAAATATCCGAAAAATTTGCAAAAAGTATGGTAAAATATGTGAAAAATATCAGTAAAATATCAGAAAACTAAACTCAATAGCATCTATTATTAAAGAGGACTTCCTACAAGCTAAAAGCATGAAAAAAAACCATCCAGAAATATGTGAAAAATATACAAAAAATGTCCTAAAAGTATTAGTAAAATATGTGAAAACTAAAGTAAAGTAAACCAACCATGTCAGACCAGCTGGTCATGAAGGACGTTAAATAACGCTCCAAAGTTACTCTAAATGTTGGAGAGGAAAAACTGTCACGGCCATTTTCAAAGAGGGTCCCTTGACCTCTGACCTTGAGACTGATCAATAAGGGGGTTTCTGAACAGTTTAGTGCTCGCCATCCAATCACCAAAACATGTAAGGGGGTTAAGGGGTTAAAAAGCTGAAACAGGATGTAAAACACGTCCCGGCTCCTCTGATTAGAGATCAGAGATTACATATGATATATTTATAGAATATAGAGGGTGAGTGACGGTGACCTTCAGAAACAGAGTGAGGATCTCCTCTGATTAGAGATTCTATATGATGTATAGATTATAGATTCTATATTCTATATGATGTATAGATTATAGAT
>NC_051284.1:31701786-31769286 GCF_015220745.1 Sebastes umbrosus | reverse complement strand
CTCAATTTGACCCTCACTGAATTAGACTTATATTCTACAGACGTAGGCAAAATCGTTGGTAATGTTCCGTTAAAGAGAGAAAAACCCACAATGGTCACTGAAATAACTTGAAACTGACAAAAGTAATAATAAATAAAAATTCACTGAAAATGAACTGATGAAAATCAGATATTGTTTTTGAATTGTGGTTCAACAGAATCATTTAAAAAAACAAACTAATGAAACTGGCCTGGACAAAAATGATGGTACTCTTAACTTAATATTTTGTTGCACAACCTTTTGAGGCAATCACTGCAATCAAGTGATTTCTGTAACTCTCAATGAGACTTCTGCACCTGTCGACAGGTATGTTGGCCCACTCCTCGTGAGCAAACTGCTCCAGCTGTCTCAGGTTTGAAGGGTGCCTTCTCCAGACTGCATGTTTCAGCTCCTTCCACAGATGTTCAATAGGATTTAGATCAGGGCTCATAGAAGGCCACTTCAGAATAGTCCAATGTTTAGTTCTTAGCCATTCTTGGGTGTTTTTAGCTGTGTTTTGGGTCATTATCCTGTTTGAGGACCCATGACCTGCAACTGAGACCAAGCTTTCTGACACTGGGCAGCACATTTCACTCCAGAATGCCTTGATAGTCTTGAGATTTCATTGCACCCTGCACAGATTCAAGACACCCTGTGCCAGATGCAACAAAGCAGCCCCATAACATAACCGAGGCTCCTCCATGTTTCACATTAGGTACAGTGTTCTTTTCTTTGGATGCTTCATCTCTTCGTCTGTGAACATAGAGCTGATGTGACTTGCCAAAAAGCTCCAGTTTTGTCTCATCTGTCCAAAGGACATTCTCCCAGAAGCTTTGTGGCTTGTCAATATGCATTTTGGAAAATTCCAGTCTCCTGGGTTGTCTTCCATTAAGTCCACTTTGGCTCAAACAGTGACGGATGGTGTGATCTGACACTGATGTACCTTGACCTTGGAGTTCACCTCTAATCTCTTTGGAAGTTGTTCTGGGCTCTTTGGTTACCATTCGTATTATCCGTCTCTTCAATATGTCATCAATTTTCCTCTTGCGGCCACGTCCAGGGAGGTTGGCTACAGTCCCATGGACCTTAAACTTCTGAATAATATGTGCAGCTGTAGTCACAGGAACATCAAGCTGCTTGGAGATGGTCCTATAGCCTTTACCTTTAACATGAAGGTCTATAATGTTCTTTCTGATCTCCTGAGACAACTCTCTCCTTAGCTTTCTGTGGTCCATGTTCAGTGTGATACACACCATGATACCAAACAGCACAGTGACTACTTTTCACCCTTTAAATAGGCAGACTGACTAATTACAAGTTTGAAGATACCTGTGATGCTAATTACAGGACACACCTTAGTTTAATATGTCCCTATGGTCACATTATTTTACATCTTTTCTAGGGGTACCATCATTTTTGTCCAGGCCAGTTTCATTAGTTTGTTTTTTAAAATGATTCTGCTGAACCACAATTCAAAAACAATATCTGATTTTCATTAGTTCATTTTCAGTAAATTTTTATTTATTATTACTTTTGTCAGTTTCAAGTTATTTCAGTGACCATTGTGGGATTTTCTCTCTTTAACGGAACGTTACCAACAACTTTGCCTACGTCTGTATATACTTAGACTATAAACTGTGTTACCTTCATCACAATGATCAGATGTTTTGCGGCTCTACAGATTTTCTTTCTTCTTTCTTTTTGCCTAAAATGTCTCTTTAGATAGTAAAGGTTGCTGACCCCTGTCTTAAATGCTGACATTTGTCATGTTTGTTATATAATAGTTCATTATTATCTTGAATTTCCCTCGGGATTAATAAAGTTACTATCTATCTATCTATCTATCTATCTATCTGAGTAGAAATCCATCTCGTAAACCGGCTTAACTTGGATGAATGTTTGCATTCACTCACTCATGTCTGTAATTGTAGGTCGGACACCAACCAGAAGAGAAGAAGAGCTGCCCTGCTCGGAGGATAGACGACCTCAGAGATAACTAGCATGTGTGAGGTAAGAACATATATTTACTCATTGATGACATACTGGTGATACTGGATTCACTGGTGTTCATTTGAAATGTGACTGAAGTAAAAGTCACAGAACCGTTCTTATCACAAAAGCTCATCTTTCAAATCGCTTCAAACATTTGAAAATGAACTATTGATGTGTACTTTTTAAAGGAGAGTGATGATATGATAATGCAGTGAGTTGATATTATACATATTTAGTTTTTCTATTACTCCAAAGTAAGTTATTAATGAAGTTATTATTGTTAATAAAGTTATTATTCACTTCAAAAATTGTGGGATGGTGCGTCAATTTTAGCTTTCTACAAACTTCTGCCAAGAAAAGACAAAACATTAATGAAAAGTTGGAAAGCTGTTTATTGTCAGAGCAGTCGTTAGAAATGAAAATGGTAGATCTCAGGCTCCCTCCGACAACGCCCATTAAAAATATCACAAGTTAAAATGAGAATCTAAACATAGTGCAGAAGTAAAAATATAGACATGAAATATAACATGTATAAAATATGAAATATATTTGTGGTAGACAGTTATTGCAAAATAAATATACAAAGTCAAGATTTAGATTTTCTAAGTCAACATTATGACTCATAGTTATG
Organism: Sebastes umbrosus; assembly: GCF_015220745.1. NCBI lineage: Eukaryota > Metazoa > Chordata > Actinopteri > Perciformes > Sebastidae > Sebastes > Sebastes umbrosus. Next base: position 31,766,645 of record NC_051284.1, on the reverse strand, counting down.
ACCTAATATCTCATAATTATGACTGAACATGTCATAACCCTTAAAGTACAGTGATGAAGTACTACTAGTACTACTTAAATGAAGTACTACTAGTACTACATCTCTGTCTTTAATCGGTTGTGAGCAGATGTCCTAAAGTGACGTCATCTCCACGTAGAATAAACCTCTAATTTGTATTCATGTTTTAATCTCTATGATCTCTGAAGGCTCCGACAAAATTCATCAAACTTCTTAAATACAAAAAATAATCAGAATTCTTATAAAATAAAAAAAAATCCTCAATTACAAATGAAGTAAAATCTTTAATTACGAAAAATAAGCTAAATTCTTAATCACAAAGTTACGTAAATTCCTTAAGTACAAAATTAAGTTAAATTCTTATGAAATAAGAAAATTCATGAAGTACAAAAATATGCAAAATTCTTAAAGGGACTATTTGTAACTTTCAGAAATGCTTCTTAGCAGCGACACCTGTGGCCGTGAAATCAATGAAAGTCAGCGTCGGGCTCGCGCTTGCTCGCTCTAAATATACCTGAACGAGCATCACTCAAAACAGTGAGGAGACACACGTCAGCTAAAAGCACAATATCACTCTATATTTCAGCTGCTTGGCAGTAATGTTAGCTGACCAGACCAAGGTCTCTCCATGAACATGATTTAGATTTGATCCTAGTGTTGGCTTTTCCTGCCTAAGTGCAGGCTGAGGCAGCGGGGCTCTGCAGCGTGTCTCCCTGGTCTCTCTGCCCGCAGCCGGAGAGAGCAGAGGAGACCGGCACCCGGTCGGTAACGAGACGATAACGTAAAGCTCCGTCACTTCACAAGACACGGGAAACCTCTGTTGGTCTGGAGGAGCTGCAGCAGTTATTTCTGCACAAACATCCACTGAACATTCACTAGATATTCTCAGAGCTAAACTAACTCTTCTGCAGTGTGGAGTGAGCAGCATGCACGTGAGAGGTGGAGCGAGCTGAGCTGTCTGAGTGAAGGCGAGCAGGCAGAGGAGGAGGGTACAGCGGCTACACGCAAACGCACATATGCGAGCGCACATGTGTGCCGACCCGCTACATTTATACACTTACAAAGTTACAAATAGTCCCTTTAATTATAAATGAAGTAAAATCCTTAATTCGGAAATAAACAAAATTCTTATTTACAAAATTACGTAAATTCATGAAGTACGAAAATATGCAAAATTCTTATGAAATAAGAAAATTCCTCAAGTACACAGGAGTTAAGTACAAGTACACGTATTAACACCAAAAATGATCAGAAAAATTAACAAGATAATGAAAACTATCTAAACTGACAGAAACCATCTTTGGGACTTCTTTAGTTTGGCCCATGTCCCATCCACTAACACGGAGGAGGCGGGACTTATGAGCTATACTGCAGCCAGCCACCAGGGGGCGATCCAGATGTTTTAGCTTCACTTTTTGGGAGCTGTCATGTTGTCCATCTTTATATACAGTCTATGGTTGAGAGTAAGACAAATATAGTAGAGTATAAAGGTACGGAGCTGTAAAATGAAGTGTTGGATGTTGGATGTTACAGGGACTGTGATACATGTTAATTAAATAAAAAAGTACATTTTTTTACTCAGATTTTATGCATATGGTGTTGTTCTTTATACTATGACGTTTTCCTAAAATTAAATTAAACAAAATTACAATCTATCGCCTTGCTTACAGTATCTTAATATATGTTGATATACTGAATGGTAACCCCTGTATCATGATACGTATCGTATCGCCTGATTCTTGCCAATACACAGCCCTGATGTAATAGAATAGAAGCAGCCTTCTTGTTTAAAGGGAACATGCGTCTAAAATGAGCTGCTGCTGGGTTGTGTGTTATAAATCCATCTGGATGTGAGATGAGCTCCTTGGAGGTGCTACTCTGCTCCCTGAGCTCCTTCCTCTTCAGCTGCAGGAACACCCAGGTTATAATAATCCGGCTCAGCCTTCTCCCGTCTGCTCGGCCTCTGCCCCCTCTTGCCCTGGAGACACATGACAGCACACAGATGTGACTTCCTGCATCACTCCTCTCTCTTCACTTCAATGAACACAGACTGAGAGCTTCATGTCAGTCAGCAGTCTGAACAACAGACGTGTGTCAGTACCTTATAGTAGAAGTAAAGGCCAATGTTCGCCAACAGCAGAATCAGCGGCAGGACGATGGCTCTGATGATGAAAGGCCTTAGATCTGATCAAACACATGGACAGTCATCACATCACATCACATGACATCATGAGTCCAACAGCTCCCATTAAACACAAACTGTAGTGACCTGAAATCTAAAAGCACTTCTTCAATCTGCTTTATGTGAATCCAGGCTCTGAGGACGGAGACTGTTCTTTGTTGGACAGATTAGAAAGTCCTCTGAGATTAATCTGTAGAAATACAACTGACGTGACTTTAGTGAGACTTTTATATGTTTACAACCAAACATGCTCCGTCCTCCAGTCGACTGTTTGCTGTTGACATTCATCCACTTTGTACAAGTGTGGTTACTATATGACATGTGGAACACAATGACAGTAGTCACAGTGTCATTCCACAAACAACAACATGCACAGACTTATTATGACTGAACATGTCATAACCCTTAAAGCACTTAGATGAAGTACTACTAGTACTACTTAAATGAAGTACTACTAGTACTACTTAGATGAAGTACTACTTAGATGAAGTACTACTAGTACTACATCTCTGTCTTTAATCGGTTGTGAGCAGACGTCCTAAAGTGACGTCATCTCCACGTAGAATAAACCTCTAACTTTTATTCATGTTTTAATCTCTATGATCTCTGAAGGCTCCGACAAAATTCATCAAACTTCTTAAATACAAAGATAAGGAAAATTATTATGAAATTAAAGAAAGTCCTTAATTACAAAATTAAGTAAAATCTTTAATTATAAATAAACAAAACTCTTAATAACAAAATTACGTAAATTCATGAAGTACAAACATTTGCAACATTTTTATAAATTACGTAAATTCCTTAAGTACAAAATTAAGTAAAATTCATATGAAATAAAAAAATGTTAAAGTATAGAATTAAGTAAAGTTCTTATGAAATAATCAAAGTCCTTAATTATTAAAATAAGCCCGATCCTTGATTACAGAATGAAAGCTTCTCTGTTGTCAGCTGATCATTTCACATTTTCCAAACCTGCATGTAAACAGTCAGCTTACCTGCGACGGTGAGAGAGATCAGACGGCTCTCAGAGAAGAAGTCGTGAGAAAAAACATAGACGTGATAAACACATCTGTAGCTTCCTTGGTGGGCGGGCTCTGCAGCAGGAAACAGGAAGTGGGCGGAGTGATTGGCAGCTGGCTGGGTGTAGTTGAGTGCTGAGGTGGAGGAGGTGAAGGTGAGCTGGAAGGAGCCTCCTGGGTACTGTGGCTGGACGGAGCAGCTGATGGTGAAGGTGGAGCCCCTGAGCACGTGAAACCGCTGCTGCTGGGCCTCGGAGACCCGGTCCACGGAGGAGGACCCAGAGATGTTGGGCTGAAGCAGCAGGTCTGTAAACACAGAGAGATGATTGGCTGAGAGCCGGAGCACGTTCAGTCTGAAAACAGCGTGCACTGGTTTGCTATGGTTTCTGGGTTGAACGGCGTGTTTCCTGGAAATGATGCACAACAGGCTTTGAGGTGCGTTTCCTCTCATTTGGTGGGTGTGTCAGAGGTGTTACCCAATCAGCCGCGACGTGCACGAACCCCGCCGTATTATAAAGGCAGTGCATTCGCGTAGCACAACAGAGTGTTCACTGCACCGCCGTTTCCGTTTAAACGTTTTTCTGTGTTTTGTTGACCCTCCGTTCAACTACATAGACCTGATCTTGTGTCTCCTCGTCTCCTCGTCTCCTCGTCTCCTCGTCTCCTCGATCCTCCGGCTTGTGATCCAGAAATCGATCTCAGCGCTCCATCTTGAAGGAAATCCCAATTCCTAAAATGCATCAGGAGGAGCGAGGAGGCTCGCCGAAGGAGCTATGAGGGACGATAAATCTGTGTGTACTTTGCTTAAGTCTTCTCGGCGTATGGGGTTCCTCATTACGGATATTCACAACTGAATTCTGACTAGTCACAATGAGGTTATAGATATCTGGAATAAGAACTCTGACTAGTCACAATGTGATTACGACTAGTCAGAATGTAGTTGTAGATATCTCTAATGTTAATTCTGGATAGTCAAGCTGAGCTATTAAATGTTAAAACAGCTCTCCATACACTTCTCTACACTTTAGGATGTCATTGTCCTGGATAACTTTACAGTTCAGTCCAATGGAAACCACCGACTGTCACTGTGACGGAGGAAGGAACATACTGGAAACATTACTGTCATAGATGATGTCATAGATGATGTCACTGATGATGTCACTGATGGGCTTACCTGAGCAGGTGAGATTCAGGATGTAGTTAGAGGAATGTGATATTGCACACTCCCTCAGAGCAGATCCAGAATGAACACAGTCAGGCCTGATCCACCACACAGATCTCTCTGAGGACTCCTCTCTCTGTTCTACAGAAACAGCAGAGCCACAGTCCAACTCTCTGCAGGCAGCAGCTGCTTCCTTCAGGGTCCAGCCAGAGTAACGGCCCCTCACTGGTCTCCAGTCTCCCTGATGTTTCAGCTCCAGTGTTCCTGCACAGCGACTGTCTCCTCCCACCAACCTGACAGGCTCTGAGCAGAAACAAGAGAGTCGTCAGTAAAAGAATAAAGTGAGTTTCATTAGAACAGAAATGAACCAGATCAGAGCTGCAGCTCCTCTTCTACCTGAGCAGGTGAGTCCAACAGCTTTGCCAGGTGAGCAGGTGTTTCTATCTGAGCCTGAGCTTCTACAGTCCAGGAGAGCAGACTCAGTTCCTCCACACTGGAACTCTTTGGTCCACATTGAAGCCTCCACGTCTCCATAGAGCGCCCCCTGGAGGACTGAAGGAGCCCCACAGCCAAGCTGCCTACAGACCACCTCTGCATCCTGCTGGTCAAAGTCATCTTCACACACTGAGGACCACCACTGGTTAGAGTGGTTAGAGGGGTTAGTCTTCATCTCCAGTCTGCCTGAGCACAGACTAGTCCCATTCACCAGCCTGACAGAGTCTGGAGAGATGATAGAAGATGAAATAGAGAGAGATAAAAGACACCAGACACTCAATAAAAAGATGTCATGAAACAACAATTCAGTGATTCCAACTGGAGGAGTTCAGAGCGGTCCCTGCCATCGATTATCTAGCAGCACACAGCCTCTTCTCAAGCCTCAGGGCCCTATTTGAACCTTTAGAGGATATTTCAGAATAACATTAGTAAATAATAAAGTAGTTTTAGATAGATTATGAGGTACATATTGGGCTAATTTACAGGGACTGTGATACATGTTAATTCTTTATACTATGACAGTTTTCCTAAAATGAAATGAAACAAAGACAGTATATGTTGATATACTGAATGGTAACCCCTGTATCATGATACGGATCGTATGGACAGATTCTTGCCAATACACAGCCCTGATGTAATAGAATAAATCCAGCCTTCTGGTTTAAAGGGAACATTCATATAAATGAGCTGCTGCTGGGTGAATATAGAATTGAGTTAAAATAACACACATGTTGATGAAATAGAAATGTGAACAGAGACACCTGTGACGTATCAAAGAGGCCAAACGTCATATTTAATTGATGAGGCTTTAAAATGACGGCTCTGAGGAGAGGAGGGCTCATTTTGTTAAAAGCCTGTTGCCTCAACTCCTCTCTCCTCGCGTCTCTTCCTCGCCTCCTCAGCTCGCATCTCTGGTGGGCGGGACTAAGACGCGAGGAGAGGAGGCGAGGAGAGGAGGCGAGGAAAGGAATGGAGGATGTAGGAACTGTGAAATGGGAAAGGCCTCCAGACAGACAGGTGTGTCCTGTCAGGTGAAGCTCAGCAGGCTGTGGAGAGTTTGAAGCTTTCAGAAACAAGCCCACTTCTATGGCAAACTGTTTAAACATTTAATAGATAGACAAGAGATTCATCAGAGATATCTGCAACGCTGTTTAGACTAGTCATAACTCTAATTATATACATCTGTAATTACATTTAGACTAGTCATAACTCTAATTATATACGTCTGTAATTACATTTAGACTAGTCATAACTCTAATTCTATACGTCTGTAATTACATTTAGACTAGTCATAACTCTAATTATATACATCTGTAATTACATTTAGACTAGTCATAACTCTAATTATATACATCTGTAATTACATTTAGACTAGTCATAACTCTAATTATATACATCTGTAATTACATTTAGACTAGTCATAACTCTAATTATATACGTCTGTAATTACATTTAGACTAGTCATAACTCTAATTATATACGTCTGTAATTACATTTAGACTAGTCATAACTCTAATTATATACGTCTGTAATTACATTTAGACTAGTCATAACTCTAATTATATACGTCTGTAATTACATTTAGACTAGTCATAACTATAATTCTATACATCTGTAATTACATTTAGACTAGTCATAACTCTAATTCTATACGTCTGTAATTACATTTAGACTAGTCATAACTCTAATTATATACATCTGTAATTACATTTAGACTAGTATTATTCAAACTTCTTTTGCCATTCATGTGTATGGGGTTTCTCATTACGGATATCCACAACCGAATTATGACTAGTCGTAACTCCAGTTTCAGATATCTACAATTTAATTCTGACTAGTCACAATGAGGTTATAGATATCTGGAATAAGAACTCTGGCTAGTCACAATGAGGTTATAGATATCTGGAATAAGAACTCTGACTAGTCACAATGTGATTACGACTAGTCAGAATGTAGTCGTAGATATCTCTAATGTTAATTCTTGATAGTCAAGCTGAGCTATTAAATGTTAAAACAGCTCTCCATACACTTCTCTACACTTTAGGATGTCATTGTCCTGGATAACTTTACAGTTCAGTCCAATGGAAACCACCGACTGTCACTGTGACGGAGGAAGGAACATACTGGAAACATTACTGTCATAGATGATGTCATAGATGATGTCACTGATGATGTCACTGATGGGCTTACCTGAGCAGATGAGATCCAGGATGGAGTTAGAGTAATCTGATGTTGCACACTCCCTCAGAGCAGATCCAGACTGAACACAGTCAGACATGATCCTCCACACAGATCTCCATGAGAACTCCTCTCTCTGTTCTACAGAAACAGCAGAGCCACAGTCCAAGTCTCTGCAGGCAGCAGCTGCTTCCTTCAGGGTCCAGTCATAGTAACGGCCCTCCACTTGTCTCCAGTCTCCCTGATGTTTCAGCTCCAGTGTTCCTGCACAGCGACTGTCTCCTCCCACCAACCTGACAGGCTCTGAGCAGAAACAAGAGAGTCGTCAGTAAAAGAATAAAGTGAGTTTCATTAGAACAGAAATGAACCAGATCAGAGCTGCAGCTCCTCTTCTACCTGAGCAGGTGAGTCCAACAGCTTTGCCAGGTGAGCAGGTGTTTCTATCTGAGCCTGAGCTTCTACAGTCCAGGAGAGCAGACTCAGTTCCTCCACACTGGAACTCTTTGGTCCACATTGAAGCCTCCACGTCTCCATAGAGCGCCCCCTGGAGGACTGAAGGAGCCCCACAGCCAAGCTCCCTACAGACCACCTCTGCATCCTGCTGGTCAAAGTCAGCTTCACACACTGAGGACCACCACTGGTTAGAGTGGTTAGAGTGGTTAGTCTTCACCTCCAGTCTGCCTGAGCACAGTCTAGTCCCATTCACCAGCCTGACAGAGTCTGGAGAGATGATAGAAGATGAAATAGAGAGAGATAAAAGACACCAGACACTCAATAAAAAGATGTCATGAAACAACAATTCAGTGATTCCAACTGGAGGAGTTCAGAGCGGTCCCTGCCATCGATTATCTAGCAGCACACAGCCTCTTCTCAAGCCTCAGGGCCCTATTTGAACCTTTAGAGGATATTTCAGAATAACATTAGTAAATAATAAAGTAGTTTTAGATAGATTATGAGGTACATATTGGGCTAATTTACAGGGACTGTGATACATGTTAATTCTTTATACTATGACAGTTTTCCTAAAATGAAATGAAACAAAGACAGTATATGTTGATATACTGAATGGTAACCCCTGTATCATGATACGGATCGTATGGACAGATTCTTGCCAATACACAGCCCTGATGTAATAGAATAAATCCAGCCTTCTGGTTTAAAGGGAACATTCATATAAATGAGCTGCTGCTGGGTGAATATAGAATTGAGTTAAAATAACACACATGTTGATGAAATAGAAATGTGAACAGAGACACCTGTGACGTATCAAAGAGGCCAAACGTCATATTTAATTGATGAGGCTTTAAAATGACGGCTCTGAGGAGAGGAGGGCTCATTTTGTTAAAAGCCTGTTGCCTCAACTCCTCTCTCCTCGCGTCTCTTCCTCGCCTCCTCAGCTCGCATCTCTGGTGGGCGGGACTAAGACGCGAGGAGAGGAGGCGAGGAGAGGAGGCGAGGAAAGGAATGGAGGATGTAGGAACTGTGAAATGGGAAAGGCCTCCAGACAGACAGGTGTGTCCTGTCAGGTGAAGCTCAGCAGGCTGTGGAGAGTTTGAAGCTTTCAGAAACAAGCCCACTTCTATGGCAAACTGTTTAAACATTTAATAGATAGACAAGAGATTCATCAGAGATATCTGCAACGCTGTTTAGACTAGTCATAACTCTAATTATATACATCTGTAATTACATTTAGACTAGTCATAACTCTAATTATATACATCTGTAATTACATTTAGACTAGTCATAACTCTAATTATATACGTCTGTAATTACATTTAGACTAGTCATAACTCTAATTATATACGTCTGTAATTACATTTAGACTAGTCATAACTCTAATTATATACGTCTGTAATTACATTTAGACTAGTCATAACTCTAATTATATACGTCTGTAATTACATTTAGACTAGTCATAACTATAATTCTATACATCTGTAATTACATTTAGACTAGTCATAACTCTAATTCTATACGTCTGTAATTACATTTAGACTAGTCATAACTCTAATTATATACATCTGTAATTACATTTAGACTAGTATTATTCAAACTTCTTTTGCCATTCATGTGTATGGGGTTTCTCATTACGGATATCCACAACCGAATTATGACTAGTCGTAACTCCAGTTTCAGATATCTACAATTTAATTCTGACTAGTCACAATGAGGTTATAGATATCTGGAATAAGAACTCTGGCTAGTCACAATGAGGTTATAGATATCTGGAATAAGAACTCTGACTAGTCACAATGTGATTACGACTAGTCAGAATGTAGTCGTAGATATCTCTAATGTTAATTCTTGATAGTCAAGCTGAGCTATTAAATGTTAAAACAGCTCTCCATACACTTCTCTACACTTTAGGATGTCATTGTCCTGGATAACTTTACAGTTCAGTCCAATGGAAACCACCGACTGTCACTGTGACGGAGGAAGGAACATACTGGAAACATTACTGTCATAGATGATGTCATAGATGATGTCACTGATGATGTCACTGATGGGCTTACCTGAGCAGATGAGATCCAGGATGGAGTTAGAGTAATCTGATGTTGCACACTCCTTCAGAGCAGATCCAGACTGAACACAGTCAGACATGATCCTCCACACAGATCTCCATGAGAACTCCTCTCTCTGTTCTACAGAAACAGCAGAGCCACAGTCCAAGTCTCTGCAGGCAGCAGCTGCTTCCTTCAGGGTCCAGCCATAGTAATCGTCATCCACTTGTCTCCAGTCTCCCTGATGTTTCACCTCCAGTGTTCCTGCACAGTGACTGTCTCCTCCCACCAACCTGACAGGCTCTGAACAGAAACAAGAGAGTCGTCAGTAAAAGAATAAAGTGAGTTTCATTAGAACAGAAATGAACCAGATCAGAGCTGCAGCTCCTCTTCTACCTGAGCAGGTGAGTCCAACAGCTTTGCCAGGTGAGCAGGTGTTTCTATCTGAGCCTGAGCTTCTACAGTCCAGGAGAGCAGACTCAGTTCCTCCACACTGGAACTCTTTGGTCCACATTGAAGCTTCCACGTCTCCATAGAGCGCCCCCTGGAGGACTGAAGGAGCCCCACAGCCAAGCTGCCTACAGACCACCTCTGCATCCTGCTGGTCAAAGTCAGCTTCACACACTGAGGACCACCACTGGTTAGAGTGGTTAGTCTTCACCTCCAGTCTGCCTGAGCACAGTCTAGTCCCATTCACCAGCCTGACAGAGTCTGGAGAGATGATAGAAGATGAAATAGAGAGAGATAAAAGACACCAGACACTCAATAAAAAGATGTCATGAAACAACAATTCAGTGATTCCAACTGGACTCAGAACAGTTCCAACATGAGTTCATCACCAGAAAGCTGTAAAGCTGAAGAAGGAGTCCTTTCAGGCTAGTTGCTGGTTGGTATGTATGTTTCATATTAGTGATGTGACGGTGAGGAAATGTTCCCACCGGTTAATAAACTCATGACAACACCGGTGTTACCGATTACACCGGACATTTTACAAGAACAGATGACGGTCAACATGTGTAGCGTGCTGACTCTGATCTCTACCGCCGGGTGGCGGTGTGTCTCGCCTCTCCAGTAGAGCTTTTGCTGAGGGGCTGTAGAGGTCTACCTGGCGCCGCTGCGCCGCACACACCAGCTGTGACCGCTCCGTCCTTCTCGCAACGATTACCTCATTAACGTTGTGGTTCCATCACAGCATTTGGGTTTAAATCTGAAATATTGCCAAATAGATGCGTTTGCTTTTCGCTTCGACACCAAATCCTCCGCCATCGTCTTGTCTGTCAACTCTGTCTCGTCCCGTGTGTGAAACCTGACTCCTGGGTTGCGTTCGAAAAGTCAAATAATTACGTCCTAACGTCTTCTCCTAACCACTTTTCCTTGACCTCGATGGAAAACATCATGAGGTCAAGGAAAGATGAGAAGGAGAATTCAGAAGGAGTTAGGAAAAGACAACAGCGGTGTTAGGAGAATCCGTCTGCTCTTTCACTAGACTCCGTCATTATGATGTTAGTGACGTCAGTCTGCCGTGGTGAAACTACAATGTTCTGAAGATGGACTACAAAAGATGCATTCCCCGTGTGTTGGTAAATAGGTCTTTCAGTTACAGACTGTTTCCCCCGCGGTGTGTTAAAGAGAGATACCACAGGTCCTCCTGCTGCTGGAACATTCTATCAACAGATAATAAAGGATCATCTGACCTAACCAGGACAACCAGTGAAAAATATCACTTCATTACTAAGATTGGAATTGAAATAAACAGGAACATATGATAATATTGAGTTAGTTGTTGGAGTTATGGAGAAGGGGTAGGATCAGATACTGGAAGTGGAGGCTGGACTTCTTCACACTTCTTTTGGGACATGTAATATTTATTTATGTTAATTATTTGTTAATTGGTTGTTTACTGTTCATTTTATTAGTTATTCTTGTTTTGTGTTTTACTGAGGTATTTAATATTTAATATATGTGTGAAATTAATAATTCATTCAAAATAAAGTGAAACTGAATGGTCGTCACCGTCCACTCATATTAAACATGAATCACAATTAGCGTATGAAAATAATATGCAAGATCAGCATATTGTTTATTATCATGAACGGCCAAACGGTGCGTCTCTTTAGATGCTGCAGCTGCAAGGCATTGTGGGATGTTATTCTCTCCTTTCCTTTGGTAAAGGATGGTCCAGTGATTCCTCTGCTAAAGGAGATGATAAAGGAAACATTGAAGCTCCTTTCCTTAACTTTTGGTGAATTCAAACAGCTCTCATCATGGATGTTACTGAGAGACTGAGAGGGTCATTTCACTCAGTTAGGATCCTTCCTGAGCAAAAAGGACTATTGGAACGCAACCCTGCTACTCTGAGCTGACTCCTTACAGAGCAGATGCATTCACTTTCAGATCGGAGTGCCCGTAGTCCGACTATCTGTTGATAACATGCCGCTGATACACCAACATGAACTAAATGGGTTTTATTTCTGTAAAAAAAGCAAGACGAGGGTGGGGGACGGTGGGGACGTAATGTAATTGGTGTGTGCCCGACCACCGTGTAACACCGACTACCATGACAAGCCTATTTCACATCTACAGATATATACTGGAAAAACAAAGTTCAGAAACTTGTGTTTGGTGGATTATTTCTCTGTTGTATCAATGCTAATGGTCATTGTATTTTACATGGTTGAAAGCCTGTTTATTTACCTTCACAATGATGTCACACTTGTAAGGATCATGCATTTGTGGGATGAGCAGCACAGCTGATGATGTGGGGAGCGCCCAAGAAAAATGTTCCAAAATGCTCTGTCGATGGTAAACAGTGTATTCTCATAAGGCTACCAGGAAGCCTGCAATGACTGCCCTTCACCATCAGGCCCGTTGGCGCTGGTGTCTCCAACACAGACAATGGGACCTGAACATGTGGGGGAATGTCATGTTCAGTGATGAGTCCAGGTTCTGTCTGCCAAAGTTGGATGGCAGGTCAAAGTATGGAGACGACGTGGAGAACGCTATGCTGATTGTTGAACCGATGGAGTAAGAGCTTTTGGTGGGGGCAGTGTCATGGTGTGTGGGGGGGGGGGGGGGGGGGGGGCATCTCCCTCACTGGCAAAACAAGGCTTGTCATCATTGAAGGCCATCTCAATGCAGGGAGATATCAGGATGAGATTCTGCAGCCAGTGGCGATCCCATATCTCCACAATCTGGGACCTAACTTCATCCTCCAAGAAACAACGCCCCCCCCCCCACAGAGCCAGGGTTATCACAGACTACCTCCACAATGTGGGAGGAGAGAGAATGGAACGGCCTGCCAAGAGTCCACACCTCAACCCAATTCAACACTTGTAGGATCAGCTTGGGCGTGCTGTACGTGTTAGAGTGACCAACACAACCACGCTGGCTGACCTGCAACCAATCCTGGTTGAGGAATGGAACGCCATCCCACAGCAACGTGTGACCAGGTTGGTGACCAGCATGAGGAGGAGGTGCCAGGCTGTTGTGGCTGCATATGGATCTTCCACCTCTACTGAGGCTCCTGACGGTGGATTCAATCAATCAATATGTCTTGTTTGTTCCTTGTTACTGATAGAGAGTTCAATCATCCAATCCACCAAACAACTCACAACAAGAGTCAACACCAACAGGAGAATACACTGTTTACCATTGACGGAGCATTTTGGAACATTGTTCTTGGGCGCTCCCCACATCATCAGCTGTGCTGCTCATCCCACAAATGCATGATCCTTACAAGTTGGACATCATTGCGAAGGTAAATAAACAGGCTTTCCAACCATGTAAAATACAATGACCGTAACAACAGAGAAATAATCCACCAAACACAAGTTTCCAAACTTTGTTTTTCCAGTTTATATCTTGGTGCATTCTGTTATATTATTACTGTGGGCTCTAACAACTTAAAGAAGCGTCGGACACGGTGCTCGTCTCAACGTGGTGGCTAACCCCTTTATTTCCATGTTTGCATCTCAACAGGAAGTATAACTCAGTACAACCAGTGGATGGTGGTGTAGGACAAATAGTATGTTGCAAAACACTAATACTACACATTCAGCAGCTGATGTATGGAGGCAGCAGATCAACAGACTTTATCATGACTGCTGGAGACAGTCTGCTGGGATTCTAGCTGCTGCATGTGTGTGTCATTGTGGGTACATTACTGTCATAGATGATGTCACTGATGATGTCACTGATGGGCTTACCTGAGCAGGTGAGATCCAGGATAGAGTTAGAGTAATCTGATGTTGCACACTCCCTCAGAGCAGATCCAGAATGAACACAGTCAGAGCTGATCCACCACACAGATCTCCATGAGGACTCCTCTCTGTGTTCTACAGAAACAGCAGAGCCACAGTCCAACTCTCTGCAGACAGCAGCTGCTTCCTTCAGGGTCCAGCCATAGTCATAGCCACTCACTGGTCTCCAGTCTCCCCGATGTTTCACCTCCAGTGTTCCTGCACAGCGACTGTCTCCTCCCACCAACCTGACATCATCAGACTCTGAACAGAAACAAGAGAGTCGTCAGTAAAAGAAGTGAATTTTTTTTTAAAGTTATTTTTTTGGGGGCATTTTTCCATTTTTATTGACAGGACAGTGGATAGAGTCTTGAAAGGGGGGAGAGAGAGAGAGGATGCGGAAAGGGCCACAGGCCGGATTCGAACCCGGGCCGCCGCGGTCAGGACCAAGCCTTAATACATGGACGCCCGCTCTACCAACTGAGCTAACCCAGACGCCCAGTGAATTTAAGAAAAGATTAAACTGAGACTTGACTTTATTTCTTTATTTCTCTTTTTTTATGTACCTGTTGAGTTGTGATTTTCTTCAGCCTGGAGTCCTGTAGAAACACAAATATTTATTGTTTAAGTACATTTTTGGAGACGTGACGGAGCTGCTGGCGGGGTGCCTTGAGACCGGCCCGGCCGTCAGTCATGTGATATAAAAGCTGTTAATATGTCACTTTATTTAGTTTTAATATGTATTAATGCCAGAAAGTAAACATTTAGATTCCCAGTTTGTGGTCAGTTTATCCAAATAACGCCTGTTTGGAAATGTCTTGCAACGGTTTTGGAGATGTGACGGAGCTGCTGGCGGGGTGCCTTGAGACCAGCCCGGCCGTCAGTCATGTGATACGTCTTTCTTGAGTATACTTCAGTGTTTACAGTCTGCAAACTTAATCCTTCATTTAGTCGGCAGTATGCAGAACACTATGGGAGTGAATCTTTCAGTAGTTCACGATTGTGGATTCAGTACATAGCGGTGCTAATTTCAGGATCTACTCCAGTCCACTGTGCACTAATAAAGGCGGTGTGGTAAATGATGTCATGACAGCAGAATAAAGTGTGTATAAGATTATGGAGATTTATTAAATTTAAAAAAGTTATATCAAAGAATGTAAACACAAAGACAAACGGTAACATTTATTCATGCTAAACTTGCAAATAAACACATTTTACTAAAAAGTGTTTAGTATTTCTCAATTCTCAGTGACTTCAAGAATAACAAGTTCAAGTTATACAAAAAATAAAAAATGATTCCCGTTATATAAATAATTTGTTATTTATGGCCAGCTGCTTTTTTATTTCTCAGAAACTTGCCAATTTCACAAATAAATTGTGCACAAAACAACACTGCAAAACTGGTATTTTGTGTGATTCTTCAACTAATCACACAATAATGCTTGTCACTACTGGTGACTTGTTGTGTACTGTCCATCAGTAGAAATATCTAGGTTATTTTGTAGAAAAAAACTACAAAAAATTGTCCCAATGGCATCCGTAAAATAGTTATATCAAAGAATGTAAACACAAAGGCAAATTGAACATTTATTCGTGACGGACACAGACATTGTAGTACCGCCGTTTGGCCACTACGAACCAACGCAGTACTTCTTTTTAAAATTTCCGTATGCTATTTCATTATTAAATTAACTTTGATTCACCATCAATTTTCGTAAAACTGCCAATATTTGGGCCTTTCTAGTTCATTGAGCTGGTTAGTATTATAGCTGGGCTAATGTTAGACGCCTGGAATGCCTGGAAGGGTGTAGCCAAACCGAGTTAGAGTAGGGGCGGGCATACTGGGTACACAGCAAAATCGACAGTGTTAATCCAACACTTAAAGAGTCAATTTTAACACTAAGTCAGTGAACATATGGTCCCTATCTACAGAGTGTTAAAATAACACTGAACATAGTGTTGAATTTTCAGAGTCAATTCAACTCTAGAAAGAGTTCATATTTTACACTGAGAAGTGTTACTCAAGTTTTACACTATGACGAAAATAACACTCAGAGTTATTTATAGTTGACACTGAATTTTTAAGTGTTAATCAGAATTAACTCTTATTAATTTACTCTTCATGAGTGTTAAACCAACTTAACACTAAGTGTTGATTAAGAAATGACTCCAAACAGTGTTGATTTTTGAATGACTCCTGCCAGTGTTAAAACATATTTACTCGTGTACTTACTCCCTTTAAGTGTTATTCTTACCCAACACCAAGTATTACTTGTTCATCTTTCACAATAAGAGTCCTGATTTTACAAAATACTGGCATCTCATCAGCTACCTCAACACATACAATAAGCTCTTTTCTAATAAAATGCATTCTTCAACAGAATTAGTTTTGAGTGTTTTGCATTTTCTACTTTACCATGTCCACCTGATACTTAAAACAGGTAAAACTAAAAATGTTTGCAGGGGGGAAACAACAAACACCATTATATCCATGTCTTAACACAAATTTATTAAAAATAAAGACATTAACCCTCAGGTCAAATGTAGTTTTTTAGACATGCTCACACCAACACGAGCTACATAACAATAAAACTTCACTTTCAGTTTAAAAGATGAAAAAAAAACAGTGTTCTTAAAAGACATGGTATATTTCAAATTTTAAAATCTTAACTATTTCTCTTAACAATGAAAAATGTGTTTAAACTGCATTTCAGAGGATACACAGAGGATAATTCAAGCTATTTTCAACCCAGAACAAACTTCACTATCATCTGGAATCTACCAACCGATTCATACCAAAATATTATGGAATTGGCCACTGAATGAGTTGTGATGTGAGAGTGCACCTGCCTTCATGTGTGTTTGTGTTGACTTTAGTAATTGGCCAAATTCAGATTTTTTTTTTCCAGTGGTGAGACATATTTGGCTTTAGAAGATTTGACTATATGTTCATACATTATACTGCTGCTGCCAACTCAAGTGCCGAAAAATAAATACATTTTTCATTTGAAACACTTCAAACATGCTAAAATGGCTTTAAAATATTCCATCTATAACACTATGTGGAGTGCAGTTAGATTTACTATTGGACTTTCAACTTCCCACAGATAAGTGGGTTTTCTATTCCAGCAGGTGTTCAAATTAAATTTTTAAAAGGAGAGATTTGCCGATTTACAACCTTATCTCAATCTATCCCATATAGTGTGAAAAACGCCAAACGATGTCGCTGTGCCCCAGAGAATGTCTACAACAAATGCAGGCATTTTTCATACTATATGCAGATAGACTGAGATAGGTTAAAAATTAGCAAATCTCTCCTTTAAGAAAAGTGACAGCCCTAGTAGCTGAATTGTAAAGATCTTGGTTGGAATCTATCAGTATGGTGGCAGATGATAGAAAGTTGTCTGTAGGTTGAATAACAATAACTCCTTTTCAACCATCACTAAAATACAACAAACCACCCTTAGGGAAATACAAATGACAACGGGAAATTCCATTAGGAGGATATATATGGAAGCAGGATTACCTCAGCCAGACAACCAACAACTTTTGATCTTGCTAAATGGTAATGATCAATAAATTACTTTACTCTGTTATCAAATATTCAAGTTGGGTTTCAGAAATTAAATTTCATACAAACAGCCAAATTCCTTAAGGCCATCGCATCCTGCTACCTAGATTACCCCCTAGAGGACACATTGCAAACATCAACATCTTAAATTTTGCCTAAAACGCCACTTAAATGATCCAAAATGATTCAAAGGAAGCTATCACAACATACATTTTACACATCAACTTACACGTTTGGCATCTTGATCTTCCTTCTGCTGTTTTCTGGAAGGGCTGTAATCATCATCTAGAATGACTGTATCATCAGAGTTGCAGGATACAAATTTCAGGATGACCGTATCATCAGGGCGGCAGCCTGAAATATCCAGCGCTGAATTGGTTACGACATCAAGCAGTGGACTGACGGACGAAGTTGTCCCCTCGGAAGAGCCGGACGAACTTGTTCCCTGGGAATCTACGTATAGTTCAGGAAAGAGAGGGAAGAGAGAAAAATAAACACCTACCATTTGTCAGTTTATCACAACCTTAACGTGTAACTGAGTCTTATTCAATATTCATTGGACTATGCTGAAAGAAATGGGAATTAAGATAGAAGTTTACCGTTGTCAAATGTGATAGTAAATACACCAGCGTTGGGCTGCTGTGCTACTTCTTCAAAGACGTCTGTATCCACCTCAGTTCCCGTCTCATCATATACTCTGATGCCTTTGGTGACGGGTGGGATGGAGAACTTCAGGAAAGCTTAGGGAAAAAACACAAACAGGGAGTCATACCATATGATACCATGCCATCAATCTGGTCATGCTGTCTGGCAACTTTCATCAATCATCTTAAAAAAAAGTTGTCCCTAGATACCAGTTAGGTGAGAAACAAACTCAATTAAGCCGACCAATACAAGTCAGCCCTTGATTGCTGTGACCTCTGGAAATGCCCAAAAGGTAGCTTGCCAGAAAGTAAGATATGGAAATTATTTTCAACCAACAGAACAATGACGTGCATCCTCAAGGGTGTGACTGATGGCTTACCAGCATTCAAGAATTCCTCCAAGCTCGGTTCACTGATCCTGACATATTTCTGTTCGTTATTGATTTTGTTTTTAATCAACATGATGGTATCTGTAAAAGCAAAACTGAATTTGTGTTATGATCTACAACACAAAGTTACTCTGACAGTAGCATCAGCTCCTGTTGGCATATAGTAGATGGGGAAATCGTATTGGTTGATTTGGGCTTTAAAAATCACAATCAGAATTTGTCTAATTTCAGATTAGTGTCTGGACTGTGACGTGACAGCAGAAACCATTTTGACATGTATGTAAACATAGACTAATGTTAATATTAACTTATCTAAAATGATACTTAACATCACTGGACCACAGCACATAAGGGGGATATCTGAAAAAACAAGTAGAACAATTTCATGTAACATTAAAAGGAATACAGGGGAAATAAAGTCAGTTAGCTTATATCAGGGAATTACAGAAGACTTATTGACAATTAAGAACTAGCACAATGCGTTGCCATCAGCCTCACAGCAATCTGCCATTCTACCTCTTCTACAGTTCTGCTGTGAGACATGGTGATATAGCAGGGTTTTACAGCATGGAAGATGTTTTAGTGGTGATCAAAGACAAACCAGGAACACCAAAATGTGTAAAAACAATCTCTCAATTCTTGATAAACAGTCTCTCAATTCTGATCACAAAATATTGCATTAATATTAATATCATGCTCCTAAGTAGCAATACGTAAAGTTCTTTTTAAATGACATTCTTAGTTTGTGTTCTCCTGTATTATTATTATGATGAAATCAATCAGCTATCACAACTTAGTGTTTCCCCGCCACGTGTTAGCTGTTAGCTAGTGAGCTAGTTCAGCTAACTCCCTACACATGCAGTCTTTGTGTTTGACTGTAATCTATACATGAATAAGAACACAGCTGTCACTGCTCCACACACCTCGAACCCACACCACAGGTACAGTTTGACATTAGCTGGTCAGCGTTAATTGGCTTAATGTTGCTGACACATTTTAGCTATCCTTCCACATGGTCACGTTAGCTCTGTTATTCAGTATATTAAAACACAAAACCAGCTGGTTATTAAAACCAGCTGATTATTAAAACCAGCTGGTTATTAAAACCAGCTGATTATTAAAACCAGCTGGAGTGAATGTTGGTTATTAAAACCAGCTGGAGTGAATGTTGGTTATTAAAACCAGCTGGTTATTAAAACCAGCTGATTATTAAAACCAGCTGATTATTAAAACCAGCTGATTATTAAAACCAGCTGATTATTAAAACCAGCTGGTTATTAAAACCAGCTGGAGTGAATGTTGGTTATTAAAACCAGCTGATTATTAAAACCAGCTGATTATTAAAACCAGCTGATTATTAAAACCAGCTGGTTATTAAAACCAGCTGGAGTGAATGTTGGTTATTAAAACCAGCTGATTATTAAAACCAGCTGATTATTAAAACCAGCTGATTATTAAAACCAGCTGATTATTAAAACCAGCTGGTTATTAAAACCAGCTGGAGTGAATGTTGGTTATTAAAACCAGCTGGAGTGAATGTTGGTTATTAAAACCAGCTGGAGTGAACAACAATATAAAGTTATCCTAAAATGCTGCTTCTGCTGAAATACTCAAATTTGGTTTAATAAGTGATTAAGAGAAACTTACCTCAGTCTTTCAACCAGTGCAAAATGGAGCTGAGAACATCTTGGTCCGTTTTGAAATGAGCAGGAGGTGGGAGGAGGAGAGGAGGATAATATGTAAAAATCTATGTACACATAGACGCTGCATTGGACGCTTCGGCCCGTTGCAGCGATACGTCAACATGGGCGCCATATTGGACCTGGCAAGACTGGCCTGTAACCCTGTACTAGTGAACGGGGGAGCTGCGTTTTTCTGGATAAAAAGCACTATAACGTCTACATTAGACAGGCGGTATGCCAATTGGACAAAGGCTATATTGTTAACATCTTTATGGTTGGGGAGCTGGACTTTGACTAAGTTGGTGCCTCGGCCTCCAGGAACTAGCCCTGTAGCTTTCAGCCTCCTTGCCCAAGGCACTTTGTAGATATGGCCTCTGTCCTCTCAGCATACCCGAGGCCTTGCAGTAAGGTATGTGAAGTGGACTGGATTTGTCCACTTCACATACCGTACTGCAGGGCCTCGGGTATGCTGAGTGGACTTTGTCCAATGGCAATACCTCGGGCCAATCGTAGTGACTTGCAATTGGATTTCTGGCCCTCAGAGTGTTTTGAGCTTTGACCTTTAGGGTATTGGATAGAATGACAACTGTGGTTGATAACCTACTTGAATGCATAACAATTGAAATCTGCAAGGAAAAAAGTAAAAATGTCATCATTATCTGTATCTATAGAGCACCAGGCTCCAACACTGACATCTTCAAGGACTGGATGGAGTTTTCAGAAAAAGGTAACAAAGCAGTTTTCATATGTGGAGATTACAATATTGACCTGTTGAATCCTAATAAACATAAAATTACAGATGAATTTATGAATACAATGTACAGTATGAGCCTAAATCTGAAAATCACCAGACCCAGCAGAGTTACATCCCATTGTGCCACTCTATCTGATAACATATTCACCAATGACGCTGAAAACAACACAGTAAGCGGATTATTAATCAACGATATCATTTACCATCTACCAGTCTTTACAGTCTGCGATAGCAATTACACTCGCTCAACAGGACGATTTGCTATGTGACCCGGGAAAGGGAAGTTTGGGGTCCCCTGCTGGAGCTGTTGCCCCCACGACCCGACCCCGGATAAGCGGTTGAAGATGGATGGATGGATGGATGGAGGAGGATTTGTGATAATCAAAGCCGCACGTCAGCAAAGTCACTTCAGCTGGTTTAATTCGGAGGGGTGAGACCAGTCATACGCTTGTTTTATCATGACAATGTATGCAGCCTTTCAGTAATTGTACAGTCAATGTCCCACCAGTCATATTTGTTGGCATTTTGGGGACATGTTTCAACAGATTAATTAAAAATATCCAGTTAGTTTGGTGATTTTGGACAAACTGTCAATGACTTATGGATAAATTTGTGCCAGACCCATGCACATGTTTGGAACTGATGGCGCCCCCTTTTGAGTGATTTAAAAATAGTTTTACACACGTGGTTTAACATTGTTATGAAATATATCCACTGAGTTTTGTATTGATTGGACAAACAATTTCTGATGTATAGTCTGATTTGTGTTATTCCACTCCCATTTGTTTTTCATTTGTCGCTCCCCATAGTGGTCGATTTGAATGAAACTTTCAGGGAATGTTTTAGGTACTCTTGTGGACATATCATGGAAGTTTCAAGATGATGGGCCAACTGGTTGTTGACTTAAGTCTGTTTATGTGTTGAGCCACGCCCTTTTGAAATTCATTGGTTAACATCTTGAAAACGAAATGAGATATCAACAGGTTTCATGCAACTTTTGAAAAGCTTGATCGATTAATGATATACAGAAAATTTGGTAGAAATCGGACCTTTGGTTTAGGAGGAGATGTCAAAAACGTGTTTTTCAAAAAAGCAGAAAATCAAGTTGACGGACTTCAGCGGTCCAAGAGGCTTTTTTGTAGAACACATGGAGCTGGACATGTGTGTCACATTTCAAGTCAATTGGACTTTAGGTGTGTGGGGGCCCGCCTTTTAATTTATCACTTTTTTGTTTGTCAGTGATAGCGCCACCATGTGGCCAATTTAGATCATATTTTATGTGAAGCATTAGGACATCATGGCCCCTTATGGTACCAAGTTTCATGTCTTAGGCTCGTTACAGCTCACAGCAAATTGAGCAAAGGCATAGGGTTAGATGCAGATAGATGGGGTGGGAATGAAAGAGTTCATGAGAACTAATTTCTTGTGGTAACAACAGATGATAGAATCTGCTGGAAATCACACATTAAACATGTAGAAACTAAAGAAGCATCTCAGTATTAAACAAAGCCAAACAGGTTCTGGATCAGAAATCACTCCACGTTCTCTACTGTTCACTAGTTTTACCATATTTAAATTACTGTGCGGAGGTCTGGGGCAACAACTACAAATGTTCATTAACATTCACTATCTATTCTCTAAAAAAGAGCAATATGGATTATTCACAATGTCGATATCTGGATCACACCACCTCCTTATTCTTACAGTCAAAGTTATTAAGATTTACAGATCTAGTGGAGTTTCACACAGCTCAAATAATGTTTAAGGCTAAAAAGAACCTGCTACCAGAAATATTCAACAAGGGGGGGGGGATTTAATTTAAAAACTCATAGTGTTCATACGACCATGAAAAGTTTCTGTATCTCAATCTGTGGAATGAAACTATGGAACAGTTTTAATGTGGAACTAAAGCAATGTCCAAACTTAGAGCAGTTTAAAATGAGGAATAAAGACATGATATGTATATATGTCTATGTATATATATGTCTATGTATATATATGTGTGTGTATATATATACGTATATATGTATATATATATGTGTGTGTGTGTGTGTCTATGGTCTGTCCTGTTTTGGTCCTCAGTGATGAATACGTTGGGTTTCCTGTGGCTGCTTCACAATAAAAGTCCCACTGTGTTTGTCCAGTTGAGGTGTTTTAATGTGAAGCAGCAGCAGCAGGAAATGTTATCATGTGTTAGTATCATCAGTAGGTTAATGCAGCTCAGATCCGGCTGTAGGAGAGTGAACAGGAGACAGTGAGGCTGATATCAATCAGAGCAGCTTACAAACAGCATCACTGGTTACGTGCTGCATCGTTTCCTCTCAATGTGTCATGAGTCTGAATCTATGACGGACTCAGTCACTAACCATGAAGCCCACTGCCCAGAGAGATCATTACTGAGTACACACTACACTCACTACAGCAATAACAACTGACTGGAAACAGAATCAAACACTTGGTTTGAGTTGGTGAAAATATGAAAGATTATAACCAGGGCTGTCAAACTTAATGTTTTAAAGCAAATATGTTTTAATGCCATTCATTTCTTTAATGCATTAATTATGCTAAATGCAGTACCGGTGAGGGTTTCTGGATCAATATCTGTCATTGTTTTGTTAATTGATTTACAATAATAAATATATACATTCATTTACATAAAGCAGCATATTCGTCCACTCCCATGTTGATAAGAGTATTAAATACTGGACTAATCTCCCTTTAAGGTTCATTTTGAACGGATAAAAAATTTGTGATTAATTTGTGATTAATTTGTGATGAATCATGATTAAATATTCTAATTGAAGATTCATTTAGAATGGATAGAAATGCAAAGGGAAAATAAATAAATACAAATTAATAAATTATAAATTAATTTATTAATTTAAAATAAAAATAAAATAAATGCAAAAAATAAATAAATACATTTAAATGTCAATAAAATGAATACATAAATACTAGGGCGATTAAAATAGTTACTCACAAATGAATCACACATGTTTATATATCCGTTCAAAATGAACGGATATATAAACATGTGATTAATTTGTGATTAATTTGAGATGATCACCCATCAATTAGAGCTGTCAATCAATTAAAATAGTTCATCTGGATTAATCACAAATTATTAAACACATTTTTTTATCCGTTCTAAATGAAACTTAAAGGGAGATTAGTCCAGTATTTATTACTTAACAATAATCAACATGGGAGTGGACAAATATGCTGCTTTATGTAAATGTATGTATATATATATATGTATATATATATATACATATACATTATGCATAAAGCAGCATATTTGTCCACTCCCATGTTGATAAGAGTATTATTATTATATTATTATTATAATATACTATTTTAATCACCCTAGTATTTATGTATTCATTTTATTAACATTTAAATGTATTTATTTATTTTTTGCATTTATTTTCTTTTTATTTTAAATTAATAAATTCATTTATAAATTATTAATTTGTATTTATTTATTTTCCCTTTGCATTTTCTTCCTTATTTATTTCCCCTATTCTTATTTATATATCTGTATTCTTTTCTTAATACATTTCTACGTAATTATGAAAATTAGGACAATTATGTATATACATGCATAAAGCAGCATATTCGTCCACTTCCATGTTGATAAGAGTATTAAATACTGGACTAATCTCCCTTTAAGGTTCATTTTGAACGAATAAAACATGTGTGATTAATTTGTGATTAATTTGTGATTAATCCAGATGAGCTATTTTAATTGATTGACAGCTCTAATTGATGGGTGATCAGTGTCAGCCCGCCTGATACGCTGAATATGCAGCTGCGTAGGGCCCCACAAATACTTTTATTCCTTTAAATTAGGGCTGTCAATCAATTAGAATATTAAATCATGATTCATCACAAATTAATCACAATTTAATCACATGTTTTATTCGTTCAAAATGAACCTTAAAGGGAGATTTGTCCAGTATGTAATACTCTTATCAACATGGAAGTGAACAAATATGCTGCTTTATGCATGTATCTACATAATTGTCCTAATTGTCCTAATTATATGTATGAGGGTTAGAATCCAGCCTTGGTGTGTGTGATCAGGTGGTTCTCTGGTTTAAAGATCAATATAAAGGTGTGAATAAGAACACATGATGTTTAAAGCAGAGTCCTACCTGAGCTCCACAGCAGCAGCAGCAGCAGCACCAACAGGTGATCCATGACGTCCAGGTAGACCGTCTCTCTGCTCTGTGTGTGCTGTCCTCACTGGAAGAGCTGCAGCTTCACTCATCATTTACTTCTCTTTAGTTTGACACATGATATTTATCCTCCTCTGACCTGCGTGTCTGAGGAACTGATGTGTTGATAAGAAGCTGCTGACAGCTCGCTGATTCTAGCACTGTGGTTTCTGTTACCGTGACAACCAGGGCAGGCTGAGATGCTGTCAGATTAATGCTGTCAGTGTTCTTATCGTTTCCAGGTAAAATGAGTCGACCTCAGCAGAGAGTCGTTCAGAGCAGACTGAACTACCGCTGTAACTAACCCTTACACCAATAGTTGATCAAGCTGTGTGTTCTGTTATTCATGGAATCAATCAGTGAGGAAGGGAAACATCAGGAAACAGGGAAACATGTGCAGCACAGTCTGTCACAGTCTAAGGTGACGTCTTTTAAATGTCTCGTTTTGTCTCCGTCCAACTGTCCAAAAGTCTCTTCAGAGCTGTCGGTTCCTGTTGGATCGTCCCTAAAACTTCTAGCTGTGAAATGATGCTGAGATACGACATGGTGCAGGAGGATATTTTAGTGTTTCAGTGCGTCTGAAGCTGAGAATAAAAACTTGATGTTGGTGTGTGTGTGATCACTTTGTTCTCTGATTTAAAGATCAATAGAAATACTATACTATATATATATATATAATGCTTTGACTGTATCTTATATAACGACTGGTTGAAATCGGTTGAGGAATGTAGACGTTATAGTGCTTTTCATCCAGAGAAACAGCAGCTCCCCCGTTCACTAGTACAGAGTTACAGGCCAGTCTGACCAGGTCCAATATGACGCCCACGATGACGTACGATCCAGGAGTCAATGTGGCGTCTATGTATATACAGTATATATATATAATGTATCTTATAGTTTTATAATAAATAATAATAAGAAAATCTTTGGAAAAAGAAAAAAAACAGTAACTTAACGTGACTCCTTGTAGATCATAAACCCTTTAATATAATAACGACTGGTTGTGTGTATATATACTGGAAAAAAAAAGTTAGTAAACTTGTGTTTGGTGGATTATTTCTCTGTTGTTACAATGCTAATGGTCATTGTATTTTACATCGTTGGAAAGCCTGTTTATTTACCTTCGCAATGATGTCCAAC
The DNA here is from genome assembly GCF_015220745.1 of Sebastes umbrosus. Lineage (NCBI taxonomy): Eukaryota > Metazoa > Chordata > Actinopteri > Perciformes > Sebastidae > Sebastes > Sebastes umbrosus. The sequence continues at coordinate 31,740,452 of NC_051284.1, read as the reverse complement.
TTGTAAGGATCATGCATTTGTGGGATGAGCAGCACAGCTGATGATGTGGGGAGCGCCCAAGAAAAATTTGCCAAAATGCTCTGCAAATGGTAAACAGTGTATTCTCATAAGGCTACCAGGAAGCCTGCAATGACTGCCCTTCACCGTCAGGCCCATTTGTGCTGGTCTCTACAACACAGACAATGGAACCTGAACATGTGGGGGAATGTCATGTTCAGTGATGAGTCCAGGTTCTGTCTGCAGAAGTTGGACGGCAGGTCAAAGTATGGAGACGACGTGGAGAACGCTATGCTGATTGTTGAGAAACAGCTTTTGGTGGGGGCAGTGTCATGGTGTGGGGGGGGGGGGGCATCTCCCTCACTGGCAAAACAAGGCTTGTCATCATTGAAGGCCATCTCAATGCAGGGAGATATCAGGATGAGATTCTGCAGCCAGTGGTGATCCCATATCTCCACAATCTGGGACCTAACTTCATCCTCCAAGAAACAACCCCCCCCCCACAGAGCCAGGGTTATCACAGACTACCTCCACAATGTGGGAGGAGAGAGAATGGAACGGCCTGCCAAGAGTCCACACCTCAACCCAATTCAACACTTGTGGGATCAGCTTGGGCGTGCTGTACGTGTTAGAGTGACCAACACAACCACGCTGGCTGACCTGCAACCAATCCTGGTTGAGGAATGGAACGCCATCCCACAGCAACGTGTGACCAGGTTGGTGACCAGCATGAGGAGGAGGTGCCAGGCTGTTGTGACTGCGTATGGATCTTCCACCTCTACTGAGGCTCCTGACGGTGGATTAAATGAATAAAGTGTAAAATTGCCAATATGTCTTGTTTGTTCCTTGTTACTGATAGAGAGTTCAATCATCCACCAAACAACTCACAACAAGAGTCAACACCAACAGGAGAATACACTGTTTACCATTGAAGGGGCATTTTGGCAAATTTTTCTTGGGCGCTCCCCACATAATCAGCTGTGCTGCTCATCCCACAAATGCATGATCCTTACAAGTTGGACATCATTGCGAAGGTAAATAAACAGGCTTTCCAACGATGTAAAATATGATGACCATTAGCATTGTAACAACAGAGAAATAATTCACCAAACACAAGTTTACTAACTTTGTTTTTCCAGTTTATATATATACAGTATGTATATACACAACCAGTGTTGTATATATATATATATACTGTATATTAGATAGATAATAAAGACAGACACGGTTTTGTCTTCTGACTGCGTCCGTTTCTTCTCTCAGGTCTCAGTTTGTTTGTCTTGTAATCTGCAGTTTGGACAGCAGGCAACGCCGCGTCCACGTCTAATAAACAGGTTGAGTTTGAACAGACGTCACTGGACAAGCTGTAAAAATAACTATTCTTTTATTGAGAGACACAAAGACAACAGGTAATAAATACAGAATCATCATTTAACATCCAAATGGCATCGCAGGTTTCATTTACACAGAGACAGATATGTTTTATATCTTTTCTTACAGTTTTTCTCGGTCACTTTGGCCAAACTGGTCAACGACTCCGAAATGAAAAGTTGTTTTGTCATCGTGTGAGTCGTACTGGTCAAAATGTGCACATGTTTTTCACCATGGCAGTCAACTGGAAATGTTTCTAACATACAAATCTCTGTTTTGTTGACACTGACTGCTTACTGTGATATACCAGGATGTCAGTTTTATCGAGCTGAATGTGTATCGCACTGAGCTTTTTACTGTAGACTCGGAGGTAAAAGTTAACTGAAAGTCAATACGCCTACTGTAGTACACAGAAAAAGGATAAGCACTTTTGTGTGTATACAGTACATTTAAAGCAAAAAACAACAACCATGTAATAGATATTTATGGAATATACTGACAGATTTTGATAACTGAATGGATCATTTTGCATGTGACGGCTCAAACGATGAAAGAATGTTTAGAAGTTGTGAATAGTTTGACAGTTTCACTGAGACTCAACTCATCAGTTTTGCACTTATTCTTTTGCACACGTGTGCCAAAACACGTGCAATATGCTTGAAAGAATGAGAAATTCAAAACTGTTGTGAACAACAAACAAACTGTTCAGAGATTTGAACTTATTATTTTGATAAAAAACATATTGTCATTCAAGAATTGAGCCAAAGCGAATGAGACAAAACACTAAAGTTTGATGCCCGACGACTCCTGCAAGCATCATGTTGGCAAACGGGACCAGGGGTTTCCCAAAAGCTATCAGTTTTTAAACGTTAATTTATTTGTCACCTAACTTCCGTATTTATGTTGCGCCACTTCCAAGTTATTTGAACCCAAACCACCATCTTTATCTAAGCTAATGTTACGGGTTCTGTAAGTTTAAAACTAATCAGAGTGGTTTCGTTGTTTCTTTGTTGTGTGATTTTAACTAACTAACTCGATGGTATTGAGTACCTTCGTGTGATGTTAACGTAGAAGTTAGAGGCCTTTGTGATTTGGTTGGAACTGGGCTAGGGAGTAGTTTATTTTTAGGTCACATATTACTGTGCAAGTTGGTTAGTTTTTTGGTCTGTATAGATGCACTTGTTAAAGAGGCGGCTGCCATTCGTGTGTTTTGTTTATTAGTTTTGAGAGTAGTTAAAGTCGAGTTTTATTTCTTGTTTATATCTACTTGTTTGTCAGCTCAGCTGTGATCTTAATTTCTAGTTTGCAGACGTTTTTGTTTTATAGAGTTATTGATTTCGGCGCCATCAGAAGACCGTTCCTAATTTACATTTTATGTCAACAAACTTATGTTCGCTTTGGTTTGCTGCAACATTGTTTGTTGATTGCCTGCAGCCTGTTTTGCTCTCATTTGATTGTGCATTTAACAATAAACGGCTACTTTACGCCTGATTCCATCGGCTTATGTTGCTTCTCTTATCCCTAGACCTTACTGGGATTTAACATAAATGGGGGCTCGTCCGGGATATTGTAATTAATTCCCGTGATTAATAGTAGCTGTAAATTTTCTCTGTAGTGACCTAATTTTTGATAGGTAGTTTCTTGTAAAGACGGATCTTTATTTTGAAAAGACTGCATACATGTAAGGAGCGGAAATTGACAAGTGTTGCTGGACATTCGTAGGAAAACGCACGCTGTATGAGGATACGTTGCACAGATATAGATCTCCTTGTATATACAGTACGACCACGTGTGCTGTACGTGGGAACGTTTTCCCAAAATCAAGAATAAACCTTGAGGATGTTTTTTAGAAGATTCAGGAAACAAAGTAAAATACACAAACACGTAAAAACAGTCCGTCAGGTAAAACAAGGAAGAAAAAATGATTTTAAAAGGAACAGTTGAAAGCCCTCTTGATCTTGAGCTTGTGCATCCAGTAACTGCTAGCTTAGCTCCATCAAAAGTGCACCTGCCAAACAAGAATTTCCCAAAATGCTCCACGAGGAGACGACTTTGTTAGTAAAATCTCATTTAACGGACACATTAAACACTTTTAGATGAATGTTGTAAGAGCTGTTTGGTCTGAGATCATTCACTCGGTCACTACTCACTCACTCAAAGTGAGCTGATGTCAACAAAATGTATGAAATTCACAAGAATCAGAAGAATAGATTACACCGTCTTAGGTTCAAGAATTCAGGTCATTTGTTTAATTTGATTAATTTTCAGAAATGCTGGGTATAACTATGGAAGCATTCCCATAGAAAAATTATAAAAATTAAGGATTTTTTAAAAGTAGTTTGTATTTACGAATTACAAAATAAAGATCTCATAATTACAAAATAATATCAGATACAGATCTAATGGTTATAACATTCAAATCTCATAACGAGAAAATTATTTCGGAATCACAACGTCTTTATTTTTTAATTACAAGATACAAAATAAGATCTCATGATAAAGATTTGTGTTTTAATTATTTCTAGTAATTACTAGATAGTAGAAACTTTATTTCGGGATTATGAGATTATGAGTATCAAATGTTTTTCTCTTTAATCTGCAGTTTCTTAGTGGGTCCAGCAGATTTTAATTTCATAGTTAGCATCTATTTTATATAAATTAGCTTCTTTAGCTTTAAATGAACTCTGCAGTAAAATTAGACGAGTGCTGATAATGGTTCCTTTTAAATTAGGGCTGTCAATCGATTAAAATAGTTAATTGTGATAAATCCCAAATTAATTCAAAATGTACCTTAAAGGGAGATTTGTGAAGTATTTAACACATATGTTGTGGTCAGAGGTCAAGGGACCCCTTTGAAAATGGACATGACAGTTTTTCCTCACCAAAATTTAGTGTAACTTTGGAGCGTTATTTAACCTCCTTCATGACCAGCTAGTCTGACATGGCTGGTACCGATGGATTCATCAGGTTTACTAGTTTCACATGATACCAGTATCTTCACACTAGCTTTAAATCTGAGCCCGCTACATCCTAAAGATCGCACGTTGCGTTAAAACGAATTTGCGTTAAAACGCGTTATTATTCTGTTAACGTTGACAGCCCTAATTAAAACTAATCAAATTAATTTACCATGCTAATTTTAATATTTTTCATGAGTTTTTGTGTTGTACTTCAATGTACTGTAATAAATCTGATTACATAATCAAACACACTGGACTGTTTAGTGAAAAGTGAATTATTTCTACTGATGATGATGATGATGATCTTCCTTAAATAGATTTTTTTTTTATTACATATGTTTGACTTTCTATGTTGTGTGTCTTATATACATGTGTATGTATCAGTACTACTGTAGTTGGTATATGTGTACAGTATATATATACAGTGTGTGTGTGTGTGTGTGTGAACTCTTGTAAATCTATCTTTGTGAGGACCTGACGTTTTGAAAACGGAGGACATTTTGTCTTGTTTTCACTTTTTAAAGTGTCTGTTTGAGGGTTTAGACCAAAGAACGTATATTTATCAGAAGTGAAAGTCAGTTGGTCGTTCCATTGCAACGTCAGCGCCCAGCAGCAGAGCTACGCTTCCGCCATTTTGGACTGAAGCGACTACAGCTAGCAGGAAGCCGGCAAAACCCGATATGTCATATGAGCGTGCAGGGCGGTGGGGTCCCGTGGGTCTGATGACCGTTCATTATGGCGAGGAAAATAACTCTGGATTCATCTGCTTTTAGGACATAATGATTTAAATGAGGGATATTTAAGTGTTTCTACTGGTAAGTTGAGTCATTCATTTATAAAACATATCCAAAAAATAGTCAGAAGAATGTCCAACAAAAAGCCAAAAACATGGTCTGAAAAATGTCAGAAAACAACATTTTAAAAAAAAGTCAGAAAAAAGTAAAAAAAAATGTGGGAGAAAAAGTAAGAAAAAAAAAAAGTCAGAAAAAATGCCAGAAAAATGTCGGAATAAAGTTTTAAAAAATGTCTGAAAAAAAGGTAAAAAAAATGTCAGAAATTAAAAACAAAAAAATAATCAGAAAAATGTCCTTAAAATGCCCGAAAAGCAAGTATAAACAGCTGTTAGTTCATTTTACTACCTTTAGGACATAATGATTTAAATGAGGGATGTTCTAGGTGTTCCTACTGGGAACAGACGTCTCTTTATACATCCATGGACACAGACTCACTGGCGTTTTCAGTCCAAAATGGCAGCAGCGCTACCCTAGCGCCATCTAACTGTCAAAAAAGCACCAGAGTTTCGCCTCTTTGCTTCTCTACTCTTTGTTAAAGACTTGGTTTCAGGATTCGGTGCTAGCTGCTAGGTAAGGTATGTGAGTGAGGGACCTCACAAGTATAGAAGTACAAACCTGTGTGTGTGTGTGTGTGTGTGTGTGTGTGTGTGTGTGTGTGTGTGTGTGTGGGTGTGTGTGGGTGTGTGTGTGTTCTTAGTTGTTCTCCGTGAAGTCTCGGCAGATGCTTCGGACCAGCTGAGGGATGAACTCGGCGAGGCCGGTGAACTCTCTGGTGAAGAGGGTGTGGCTGTCCTTCGGCTCCGACGACATCGCTCTGAGGTCTTCCATGGGTGCCCAGGCCACGCCCACCGAGTACATGGTGATGCCTGGTGATTGGTGGACGGGAGAAACGGGACATTTCAGTGAGAACAGAACACAAACTGCCGTCGGTATGGGTCGGCGCCGGGTTGTCCGTCCGTCCTGTCCGTCCGTCCTGTCCATCCGTCCCAGTCACTTGAACGCGATATCTCAGGAACGCTTTGATCGAATTTCTTCAAATTTGGCACAAACATCTACTTGGATTCAAGGATGAACCTACTTGATTTTGGTGGTCAAAGGTCAAAGGTCAAGGTCACTGTGACCTCACGTCAGTTCATTCTCGTGATATCTCAGGAACGCCTTGAACTAATTTCTTCAAATTTGGCACAAACGTCCATTTGGCTCAAGGATCACCTGATTAGATTTCGGTGGTCAAAGATTGAAGGTCACTGTGACCTCACAACCGTCCATTCTTGTGATATCTAAGGAACGCCTTGAGTAAATTTCACTGTGACCTCACGTCCGTCCCATTATCGTGAACGCGATATCTCAAGAAAGTTTTGAGCGAATATCTTCAAATTTGGCGCAAACGTCTACTTGGACCTAAGGATGAACTGATTTTGGTGGTCAAAGGTCAAGGTCACTGTGACCTCATGTCCCTCCATTTTCGTGATATCTCAGCAACGCCTTCAGGGAATTTCTTCAAATTTGGCACAAACGACCACTTGGACTCGAGAATGAAGGGATTATAATTTGGCGGTCAAAGGTCAACGTGACCTCACAAAACATGATTTTTGGCCATAACTTAAATGTATAACAGGATAAAGTGATGATATTTTGGGCAGACATGGATGTAAACTGTAACCTGACTGGTTGGTGGAGGGATACCAACCGCGGGACGGTAATTCTAGTTTTTCCGTTATTTGAAGACAAACCTTGGTTCTGTGCAGCCATCGCCGGAAGTCTGACGTCGTCATACGATTGTCCGTCTGTCACCACAATGAGGAAGTTGCGGCCTGGTCCCGTCCGCCTGGTGAAGAAAAACAACTAATTCAGTTTAACTTCTAATGCAATCTGAACATTACTCCGTGATTGGGTCACAGGAGTGAGTTTACAGCACTTCAGAGTTATTTTTTTTAAATCTAATATTTCCACAAACTTTGCAGCTCCATTCTGCTGTTTTTCTCCTGTCAGTTGTTTCTGGAAATATTTGATTTAAATGTTGGTTTTGCTACAAACATTTTGTCATTTCGTTATCAAATTCCAGAGGTTTTGAGATGACTAACATAGCAGGGAAACAAACTAAACATATTTCTGAAACATCATTTTTTTTTAAAAGAGACTTTGACCTGAACAGGTTCTGGGTGGTGTTACCTGAACAGGTTCTGGGTGGTGTACCTAAACAGGTTCTGGGTGGTGTTACCTGAACAGGTTCTGGGTGGTGTACCTGAACAGGTTCTGGGTGGTGTTACCTGAACAGGTTCTGGGTGGTGTATCTGAACAGGTTCTGGGTGGTGTCACCTGAACAGGTTCTGGGTGGTGTTACCTGAACAGGTTCTGGGTGGTGTACCTGAACAGGTTCTGGGTGGTGTTACCTGAACAGGTTCTGGGTGGTGTACCTAAACAGGTTCTGGGTGGTGTTACCTGAACAGGTTCTGGGTGGTGTACCTGAACAGGTTCTGGGTGGTGTTACCTGAACAGGTTCTGGGTGGTGTCACCTGAACAGGTTCTGGGTGGTGTCACCTGAACAGGTTCTGGGTGGTGTTACCTGAACAGGTTTTGGGTGGTGTTACCTGAACAGGTTTTGGGTGGTGTAGCTGATGGCGGCTCCGGTGGCCGTTCCTCCGCTCATGTAGGGGATCCTCCCCAGGGCGTTGATGGAGTCCTCTTTGTTGGAGTAGTCAAACAGGCCAAACTCCAGCCGCTGATCGTAGGTGAACTGCACCGCACCTGGACGTCCGACACACACACACACACACACACACACACACACACACACACACAGTCAGCTTATCAATGAGTTAATTGGTTAATCTATATAATCAAATCACTTCCATCCCGTGAAGCTGACCGATGCGAGCACCGACGTCTGAGATGTCAAAGTTTTTGGCGATTCCTGCCAGGAATTCGAGGACCAGCTGGAAGTTTCCGTCTCCGACGCTGGAGGAGCCGTCGATGAGGAAGCCGATGTTCACCGAGTTGTAGCAGGTTTTACCTTAAAAACACACATTTATTTATCCACACGTCCTCAGCTTGACACTCTTACAACCATGAAATGTGCACGAACACAACGTGTGGCAACATAACATGAACTATTAGTTGTTGTTGCAGGTCCAGGAGAGGCTGAACTGAACTGTGAAACTGTGAAATTGTCCGACAAATGTCCGAAAAAATGTCTGAAAAATGTACGAAAATTGTCAAAAAAATGTACGAAAAAATGTCTGAAAATTGTCCGAAAAATGATGAAAAAAGCCAGAAAAATGTCTGAAAATTGTCCGAAAAATGATGAAAAAAGTCTGAAAAATGTCCGTAAAATCATGAAAAGTCTGAAAATTGTATGAAAAATGATGAAAAAAGTCTGAAAAATGTCCGACAAATGACCGAAGAAATGTCCGAAAAAATGTCTGAAAATTGTCTGTAAAAATTATGAAAGAATTATGAAAATTGTCCGAAAAATGATGAAAAAAGTCCGAAAAATTATGAAAAAAGTCTGACAATTGTCCGAAAAATTATGAAAAAAGTCTGAAAAATGTCCGAGAATTTTCCGAAAAATAGTCTGAAAAATGTCCGAAAATTTTCCTAAAAAAGTCTGAAAATTGTCCGAAATTTTCCGAAAAAAGTCTGAAAATTGTCCGAAAAATTATGAAAAATAATTGAATATATATAATAAAAAAAATCGGAAAAAAGTCTGAAAAAGTCTGAAAAAAGTCTGAAAAATGTCCGAAAATTGTCCGACAAATGACCGAAGAAATGTCCAAAAAAATGTCCGAAAATTGTCCGAAAAATGATGAAAAAAGTCTGAAAAATGTCCGAAAATTGTCCGACAAATGACCAAAGAAATGTCCGAAAAAATGTCTGAAAATTGTCTGTAAAAATTATGAAAGAATTATGAAAATTGTCCGAAAAATGATGAAAAAAGTCCGAAAAATTATGAAAAAAGTCTGACAATTGTCCAAAAAATTATGAAAAAAGTCTGACAATTGTCCGAAAAATTATGAAAAAAGTCTGAAAAATGTCCGAGAATTTTCCGAAAAATAGTCTGAAAAATGTCCGAAAATTTTCCGAAAAGTCTGAAAATTTTCCGAGAATTTTCCGAAAAATTGTCTGAAAAATTGTCCAAAACATTATGAAAAAAGTCCGAAAAATGATGAAAAAAGTCTGAAAATTGTCCGAAAAATGATGAGAAATAATTGAATATATATAATAAAAAAGTCTGAAAAAAGTCTGAAAAATGTCAGAGAATTTTCCGAAAAATAGTCTGAAAAATTTCCGAAAAAAGTCTGAAAATTGTCCGAAAATTTTCCGAAAAGTCTGAAAATTGTCCGAAAAATGATGAAAAAAGTCAGAAAAATGTTGAAAAAAATCTGAAAATTGTCCGAAAAATTATGAAAAAAGTCTGAAAAATGTCCCAGAATTTTCCGAAAAATAGTCTGAAAATGTCCGAAAATTTTCCGAAAAAAGTCTGAAAATTGTCCAAAAAATGATGAAAAAAGTCTGAAAATTGTCCGAAAATTGTCAAAAGAAATATCAGAAAAAATGTCTGAAAATTGTCCGAAAAATGTCCGAAAAAAAGTCTGACAAATGATCTGAAAATTGACCCAAAAAATGTTGACCGATGTGTTGTTGAGTGGTATGTTGTAGTGCTGTAGTATGTAGTAGTATGTAGTAGTAGTAGTAGTAGTAGTAGTATGTAGTGTACTGTGTATGTCGTGTAGTAGTTGCATCTTACTGCAGAGCAGGCCGTCCAGCGAGCAGAGTCTCTGAGCGAGAGGTTTGACATGTTTGGTGGTGCTGAACCAGCTCGGGATCAAATAACTGAAGAAACCGTTGTCTTTACACACCGCCTGCAGGGAGAAGAGGCGGGCGGTTGTCATGGAAACCCGTTTTATATACATATACATATATATACACACATGTATAAAATATATATATACGTATATTGTATATATATGTATATATATTGCACTTGTCCTTTTTACTTAGTATATCATATTTTAACTTATAAAGTAAAAATTGTGACTTATTATTTAATTATTTTGAATATAATTTAAATGTATAAAGTTTTATTTTGTATCACACTTGCAATTTTAACCTAAAATGTAAAGGTTGGCCTTAAAAGTAATTATTGTGACTTTTTACGTATTTTTATTTATCTCTTTTGACGTGCATAAAGTTCCATTTTTTTTTACTTAGTATCTATTAATTTTGACTAAATGTTTGTTTTAGCTTCTGATAATGCTGACTTAAAAAATCTAAATCTTTTTAATTTTTTTTTAATTTTATTCTATTCTTTTTTTTTAATTTTACTTCAATTTTGAATGCTGATAAACTATTGTTATTACGAACTGTAAATTGAATATACGAAAATATATTTATATATAAATATATTATCAAAAAGTAGTTTTAGTTTACAATTTACATGTTATAATTTATTTTTTCTATTATTTCTAAGGAAAAAAATTATTCAAGTGACACTTTTGTCAGCAATTGATTGTGGTGATATTTATATATATATATATATATATATAACTTTTTGCTCTTTTGTTTTAAGTCTGTTATTTGTTAATTATTATTAAAATAATAATACATTGTTTGTCTGAATTATACTGTATTTTTTCTCTGTTAAAGTAGTAAATATTGAAGAACATAATATCAATAAATAAAAACAGCTGATTCATAACCTTTCCTCGGTAGTGTGTATTAAATGACCTTCAGCTGAGGTTCATTTTTAAACGTTTAATAAATGTGAATAACGTGAATAAACCTTCTTCGTGAAGTCCTTGTCTCGCACCGTGGCGAGCTCCTCGGGCGCCGGTTTGGCCACGGACACCAGGAAGACGTTGATGCCGGACTCTCTGGCCAACATGGCCGCCTGCTCCAGGTCGTCGGACGGCCAGCCGTCGATCAGCACCGCCATCACCCGGGGGTGACCCCGCCTCCCGCCGTTCTCCTGGGTGAAGAAGGTCTCCGCCGTGTGCATGATGGCTTTACCTGCATGAGGCCGACGACGACGCAAGAGACCAGATCAAGAGACATTTAATGGTGCTGCAAAGCCTCATGGGAGCTGTACTCGATGAATGTTAACAAAATAATTGTTGTTTTATCTCGGTGTTCTTTTCTAACGGATGTGGACACGTCTGATTCTTAAGTATTGTGATTCAATATTATGATTTATTGCTATTAACACTAGACCATGAAGGGAACAAGTTGAATGATCCACTTCTTCTCTCTTTTCAGCATGGATGTAGTCAGAGATGTCCTGAAGTCAAATATATCAGTCATTGGCAGGAAGTATTTATTATCCAGCAACCCAAAAATCATTATTCATATTTCCGCCTTTTTTGGGCCATATTTTGGCATTTTTTCAGCCTTTGTTTTCGGATATATTTCAGACATTTTTCAGCCTTTATTCAGACTTACTTATTTTTGGACTTTTGTTTGAACATATTTCTGCTTTTTTTAGGCCTTTTTTGTCGGACATATTTCGGCCTTTTTCTGATATTTTTTGGGCCATATTTCGGACATACTTTGGCTTTTTTTTTCACCCTTTTTTCAGACTTATTTCAGACATTTTTCTGACTTTTTTCAGCCTTTGTTCAGACTTATTTTCTGACATATTTTGTCCTTTTTTAGAAGTTAGCATGCAGCTTTAGCTCTGCTCTGTCTGGCTCTGCTTTTCCTGTCAATGTGTGAAACCCAAAGTGTTTCCATCCTTTACTGGATGTGTAGTGTTTACCACGCTGGATTTAACATGGGAGGGTGCAGGTCGTATCCACGACGACCCTCCAACGGTTTAGACTCTCTGAGGTTTGTTTTGGTTGACGGATACGGAACAGATATGACGTCACGTTACTCAGACTACCACAATAAAAGCGCTGACTTCCTTCTACCTCCACATAGACTCAGATGAAGCAGATATATCCATTCTGACGTTAAAAACATCTGTTTAGAAATCGTTAAATAAATATCCCCCAATAAAATACAAACTTGCATGTGTGCGATTGTGTGTGTATTGTGTGTGTATTACCTGTGTTGGTGTCTCCTCCCAGGTAGGCCAGTTCCTTGATGGCAAACAGCAGCTCTTTAGGTTGAGTGTAGTTGGTCAGTAAGAACTCAGTCTTGGGAGAATCACTGCTCACACAATCCAGGTGAAAGACACGTGAGTTGAACATGTTGTTATATATATATATATATATATATATAAAGTATTATCAGCTAAATGTAGTTAAAGTAAAGATGTGTCAGTAAAATGTCCCCAGTCAGTGTTTTCCGTTTATATATCTGATGTTTCTGGATTATATTAAGATCATCATCTGTGAGAACCACGTACAGTATCTCTCATGTTTCCAGCTGATCAGAGAGACTTTTTAAAGAGTTTATTTAGCTTCAGACGGATGAAGACGAAGAGGAGGATTTACTCTTCATCCTTCGGTTCATCACAAACATTCAACATCAACACATCTGGACGACACACCTGGTTTTCATCTGTAAAGTAACTACAGCTGTCAGATAAATGTAGTGGAGTAGAAAGCATCTCTGAGATGTAGCGGAGAAGAAAAGGCTGAAAACGCTTATTATATTTATAATAATTTATTGTTCAACACGGGACATTTCAGCAGAATATGACAATAAAATAGAAATGATGTAGTTTTACTTTGGTACGTCTCTTTGTAGGAGGACGTTTTACTGGCGTCTGGTCGTCTCTTTCAGTCCAAAATGGCGGAAGCGTAGCTCTGCTGGATTTTTTAAATAATTTTTTTTTTTTTAATGTTTAGTTTATTTCTTAACTGAAGCTTCTTTAAATTTAATCTGCCGAGAAAAATATATTTATACCAAAAAGTCACATTCCTTCGTATTTTTTAAAGTAAACACAATTTAAATACACAAGTAAACTTCATACCAGATATTTAATTTCATTAATATCTCAATTATTTGGTTGATTTACTTACTTCAGCCATTTTCCAGAAAATTCTTTGTATTTTATTAATATTTATTTATTTATTTATTTAGTAAGTCAAAACTTTTATATTTTATTTTTGCATGACTTAATATCAACGTACCAATCTTACGATGGTGTATTCGGGTCATTGTAGGCATAAAGATAAAATAAACCGGGGGAAAATATTCATTTTTAAATCTGAATTTGTTAATAATTTACACCATTGCCTCTGTGTGTGTGTGTGTGTGTGTGTGTGTGTGTCTGACCTGGCCTGGATCACTCCTATATGTGGTCCCGTTGATCCGACTCTCAACATGGCCGCCAGTTTGGCGACGAAGTTCTTCTGCAGGTTGAACCTCCGCTGCCCGATGTTGTTGCTGCTGTCGATCACCATGGCGATATCCATCTGACAGTCTGCACACACACATTAACACATGGTGCACTACTACTACTACAAAAGATAACTCATGTTCAGTCTTTAAAGTTTTGCAGCACACCGAGCACAAAGCGTACCTTTATTCCCGCCTGTCAGAGCTTTCTTCACTGAGGGCTTCTTCTGTGGTTTCTTTGCTGCAACACAAACACACATAGAGGTCAGCTGAGGACACACAGGCTGTCTGGTGGAAACACCACACTCCTGTTGTGTCTGGAAGCTTCAGGAAGAAGAGGAGGAGGAGGGAGGAGGAGGAGGAGGAGGAGGAGAAGAATTTCTTCCAGTGGCCATTAGCACTCCCTGCGGCCCAAAAAGCATTTTCCCCCAAAGACAGCTGAAGAGAGCTGCTGGGATGATGTATTTCTGTAGTCCAACAGGAAGTGATCATCTCTCTGGTTCCCTCCACTAACAGGAAGTGATCATCTCTCTGGTTCCCTCCACTAACAGGAAGTGATCATCTCTCTGGTTCCCTCCACTAACAGGAAGTGATCATCTCTCTGGTTCCCTCCACTAACAGGAAGTGATCATCTCTCTGGTTCCCTCCACTAACAGGAAGTGATCATCTCTCTGGTTCCCTCCACTAACAGGAAGTGATCATCTCTCTGGTTCCCTCCACTAACAGGAAGTGATCGTCTCTCTGGTTCCCTCCACTAACAGGAAGTGATCGTCTCTCTGGTTCCCTCCACTAACAGGAAGTGATCATCTCTCTGGTTCCCTCCACTAACAGGAAGTGATCATCTCCCTGGTTCCCTCCACTAACAGGAAGTGATCATCTCTCTGGTTCCCTCCACTAACAGGAAGTGATCATCTCTCTGGTTCCCTCCACTAACAGGAAGTGATCGTCTCTCTGGTTCCCTCCACTAACAGGAAGTGATCATCTCCCTGGTTCCCTCCACTAACAGGAAGTGATCATCTCTCTGGTTCCCTCCACTAACAGGAAGTGATCATCTCTCTGGTTCCCTCCACTAACAGGAAGTGATCATCTCCCTGGTTCCCTCCACTAACAGGAAGTGATCATCTCCCTGGTTCCCTCCACTAACAGGAAGTGATCATCTCTCTGGTTCCCTCCACTAACAGGAAGTGATCATCTCTCTGGTTCCCTCCACTAACAGGAAGTGATCATCTCTCTGGTTCCCTCCACTAACAGGAAGTGATCATCTCCCTGGTTCCCTCCACTAACAGGAAGTGATCATCTCTCTGGTTCCCTCCACTAACAGGAAGTGATCGTCTCTCTGGTTCCCTCCACTAACAGGAAGTGATCATCTCTCTGGTTCCCTCCACTAACAGGAAGTGATCATCTCTCTGGTTCCCTCCACTAACAGGAAGTGATCATCTCTCTGGTTCCCTCCACTAACAGGAAGTGATCATCTCTCTGGTTCCCTCCACTAACAGGAAGTGATCATCTCCCTGGTTCCCTCCACTAACAGGAAGTGATCATCTCTCTGGTTCCCTCCACTAACAGGAAGTGATCATCTCTCTGGTTCCCTCCACTAACAGGAAGTGATCATCTCTCTGGTTCCCTCCACTAACAGGAAGTGATCATCTCTCTGGTTCCCTCCACTAACAGGAAGTGATCGTCTCCCTGGTTCCCTCCACTAACAGGAAGTGATCATCTCTCTGGTTCCCTCCACTAACAGGAAGTGATCATCTCTCTGGTTCCCTCCACTAACAGGAAGTGATCATCTCTCTGGTTCCCTCCACTAACAGGAAGTGATCATCTCTCTGGTTCCCTCCACTAACAGGAAGTGATCGTCTCTCTGGTTCCCTCCACTAACAGGAAGTGATCATCTCTCTGGTTCCCTCCACTAACAGGAAGTGATCATCTCTCTGGTTCCCTCCACTAACAGGAAGTGATCATCTCTCTGGTTCCCTCCACTAACAGGAAGTGATCATCTCTCTGGTTCCCTCCACTAACAGGAAGTGATCATCGTCGTATATAATAATATATATTATCTACCTGGTAGAGCGGCTGCAGGTAGAGCTGCGCTACTGGTTTCACTGGTCAACTCCAGTGGGACGTTAACAGGTTCTGGTCACACAAACATAGAGGACACGGTCATTAGTTTATTATATTAAATGTAATAAACAAACATCATCTCTGGAATATTTCCTTCATTTCAGTTTCTCAGTTTCTCAGTTTAATCTTTGGAGAAAGATGTTAGTATTAGTATAGTAATATTAAGAGTTACAAAGGCCTCACATGAAAATACTAAAACGTAGTTATTAGTCAATCGATTCAAATATTTAATCGCATGATTGTCCATAGTTAATTGTAATGAATCAATCAACAAATGAATGGATGAAGCGGCTCCACCTACTGGTGAGGCTGAAGGAGGCGGTCCAGCGGGACAGGGGCTGTGATTTGACGCCGTGGGCGTAGGAGCTCAAGTAGTTCATTTGTCCGAGCTCCTTGTGAACTCTGACGGCGCCGCCGGACGCACCCAGAACCCCCCTGCAGAGCACAGATACATACAAAACACACACAGCTTTAAGCTGCCGTCAGCTCATGAACACAATGTTTACAGGGTAATTCTGCTTTATTACAACGCGGATAATGACGAGGACTTTAACCCCAAAGTCTTCATACTGACCCTGGATCTTAGAACAGGAAGTATTGTTGGATAAAAGACTTCAGAGAAGAGAAACACCAACAGAGAGGACAGGAAGATGAGATGTAAAGCAGCAGACTTCCCCCCCGTTGGCCCTCTGCAGAGGAAGGACGAGGTCATCCAGGGTTGAGAGCTTAATCCTTCAGTCCTCCACATTCCTTCCTGGTGTTTGGTTGAGCTTCAGCAGACAGCAGGACTCATGCTGCTCCTTATTACGTCACATCTGCAGCTGCTGTCCAGTCTGTAAATCTACACTCCAACCACACCTGCTACAAAAACCTCCATCTAACCTGTCTGCCTTCAACCAATCAGCATAGAGATCTGCCTCGGCGTGACGTTCAGGGGCAGCTCGGAAACGCTGACTCCATGTTTCATGTTTACTTTTACACATCCACTTAGGTAGGCTTAGGAAACGGTCGCGGTTGACGTTAACTTCACTGACTAGCGACTCATGTGACTAATGGGGCTAACGATACTAACGATACTAACGACTCACATGACTAACGACTCACGATACTAATGACTCACATGACTAACAACTCACGATACTAACGACTCACATGACTACACATGACTAACAACTCACGATACTAACGACTCACATGATTAACAACTCACGATACTAACGACTCACATGATTAACAACTCACGATACTAACGACTCACATGATTAACAACTCACGATACTAATGACTCACATGACTAACAACTCACGATACTAATGACTCACATGACTAACGACTCACGATACTAATGACTCACATGACTAACGACTCACGATACTAATGACTCACATGACTAACAACTCACGATACTAATGACTCACATGACTACACATGACTAACAACTCACGATACTAACGACTCACATGATTAACAACTCACGATACTAACGACTCACATGACTAACAACTCACGATACTAATGACTCACATGACTAACAACTCACGATACTAACGACTCACATGACTACACATGACTAACAACTCACGATACTAACGACTCACATGACTACACATGACTAACAACTCACGATACTAACGACTCACATGATTAACAACTCACGATACTAACGACTCACATGACTAACAACTCACGATACTAACGACTCACATGACTACACATGACTAACAACTCACGATACTAACGACTCACATGATTAACAACTCACGATACTAACGACTCACATGACTAACAACTCACGATACTAATGACTCACATGATTAACAACTCACGATACTAACGACTCACATGACTAACAACTCACGATACTAACGACTCACATGACTACACATGACTAACAACTCACGATACTAATGACTCACATGATTAACAACTCACGATACTAACGACTCACATGACTAACAACTCACGATACTAACGACTCACATGACTACACATGACTAACAACTCACGATACTAACGACTCACATGACTAACAACTCACGATACTAACGACTCACATGACTAACAACTCACGATACTAACGACTCACATGACTAACAACTCATGATACTAAAGACTCACGTGATTAACGACTCACATGACTAACAGGGCCAACGACTCACGATACGTGACTAACGACTCTTGTCATGTGACTAACGGGGCTAACAACACTAACGACTCACGTGACTAAAGGGGCTAACGATGCTAACAACTCACGTGACTAACAGGGCAAACGACTCAAGATACTAACAACTCACGTGACTATGGACTCATGATACTAACGGCTCACGTGACTAACAGGGCTAACGACTCACGATACGTGACTAACGACTCGTGACATGTGACTAACAGGGCAAACGACTCGTGATACTAAGGACTCACGTGACTAACGACACTAACGACTCCGGTGACTAACGATCAGCATAAAGATCTGCTTCGGCGTGACGTTCAGGCTCGGCTCTGAAACGCTGACTCCATGTTTAATGTTTCAGAACATTTGTGAAGTTCTATCTGGAAGAAACCAGAGAGAGAAGAACAACAGACAGCAGGAGTGAAATGTAAAGTCCCACCTGTGGACGGCGGCGCCACAGACGGAGGAGACGGAGGCGTAGACCCCCGTCCCAAACACCGACACCCTCCACTGGGTGCAGTCTGGAGGACACAGAACCAGCACGCCGTCCTCCATCAGGTCAGCGCCACGCATCCCACAGGTCACCGGGTACGGCACTGATCAACGACACGCATCAACAAGTCAGAAATATGAAATACTCTACTGTAACACTGTAGTTCATTTGGGATTTTTTTATATTTTTTAATGTTTTTTAATTTAAATAATAGAGAGAGAATGAAGGATTCAGCTTTAGTCTCATTTTAATGTAAAAATGTAAAGAAAAGAAACTAGAAAATAGATTAAAGATTAAGATAGATTAAATTGTAAGTGATATAAAGTTAAAATAATAACACATTTAAAAAGTATAAAAATGAGTCTGACGGGAAGAAATGTTATGAAAGGTTTACTGTTATATAATACTGTTCATGAGAGAGAGAGTTCAGAATAATAATACATGTGCTCTTTGAAAGAACTGACTCGGGATAAAAGGACCTTTTCATCTGTTTCATCTATTAAGAGTTTCAATTTCAGACATTCTTTTATGATTCAGGCTCAAAATAAACAGAGAAAAAACCCCAGTTCAGAGGATCAACAACAAGTGGTGGAGGGAGGTTTAGAGTTACCTCCGACTGTTCCTGGAAACCACCGAAATAATTCATCAAAGAGACGATGAAGACGAAGACGAAGAAGATAAAACAGCTGCTCACTGTAGTTTTCATCAAACCAACAGGAGGAAATGGTGCATTAGTTGGGGACTATTTTCAGCGGCGGATGAATCCACATGTGGAGCTCTAGTGAGCGTTAGTGGCAGCAGGACGGTGGATGTGAGTCAGAATAAACTACAGTGCTATTATTTAATACCTTAAAGGGAGATTAGTCCAGTATTTAATACTCTTATCAACATGGGAGTGGACAAATATGCTGCTTTATGCAAATGTATGTATATATTTATTATTGGAAATCAATAACCAACACAAAACAATGACAGATATTGTCCAGAAACCCTCACAGGTACTGCATTTAGCATAAAACAATATGCTCCAATCATGCTTAAAGCATGTCTGTAAAGGTGAGACTCGTGGGTACCCATAGAACCCATTTACACATATCTGGAGGTCAGAGGTCAAGGGACCCCTTTGAAAATGGACATGACAGTTTTTCGTCGCCAAAATTTAGTGTCAGTTCGGAGCGTTATTTAACCTCCTTCATGATAAGCTAGTATATCACGATACTAACAACTCACATGACTAACGACTCACGATACTAACAACTCACATGACTAACGACTCACGATACTAACAACTCACATGACTAACGACTCACGATACTAACGACTCACATGACTAACGACTCACGTGACTAACGACTCACGATACTAACGACTCACATGACTAACGACTCACGTGACTAACGACTCACGATACTAACGACTCACATGACTAACGACTCACGTGACTAACAACTCACGATACTAACAACTCACATGGCTAACGACTCACGATACTAACGACTCACGTGACTAACGACTCACGATACTAACAATTCACGTGACTAACGACTCACGATACTAACAACTCACGTGACTAACGACTCACGTGACTAACGACTCACATGACTAATGACTCACATGACTAACGACTCACGATACTAACAACTCACATGACTAACGACTCACGATACTAACGACTCACGTGACTAACGACTCACGATACTAACAACTCACGTGGCTAACGACTCACGATACTAACAACTCACGTGACTAACGACTCACGTGACTAACGACTCACGTTACTAACGACTCACGTGACTAACAACTCATGATACTAACAACTCACGATACTAACAACTCATGTGACTAACGACTCACGATACTAACGACTCATGTGATTAACAACTCACGATACTAACAACTCACGTGACTAACGACTCACGATACTAACGACTCACGTGACTAACAACTCACGATACTAACAACTCACGTGACTAACGACTCACGATACTAACGACTCACGTGACTAACGACTCACGATACTAACAACTCACATGGCTAACGACTCACGATACTAACGACTCACGATACTAACAACTCACGTGACTAACGACTCACATGACTAACGACTCACGATACTAACAACTCACGTGACTAACGACTCACGTGACTAACGACTCACATGACTAACGACTCACATGACTAACAACTCACATGACTAACGACTCACGATACTAACAACTCACGTGACTAACGACTCACGATACTAAAAACTCACATGACTAACAACTCACATGACTAACGACTCACGATACTAACAACTCACGTGACTAACGACTCACGATACTAAAAACTCACGTGACTAACGACTCACGTGACTAACGACTCACATGACTAACGACTCACGTGACTAACGACTCACGATACTAACAACTCACATGACTAACGACTCACGATACTAACGACTCACGTGACTAACGACGCACGATACTAACGACTCACGTGACTAACGACTCACGTTACTAACGACTCACGTGACTAACAACTCATGATACTAACAACTCACGATACTAACAACTCATGTGACTAACGACTCACGATACTAACGACTCACGTGATGAACAACTCACGATACTAACAACTCACGTGACTAACGACTCACGATACTAACGACTCACGTGACTAACAACTCACGATACTAACAACTCATGTGACTAACGACTCACGATACTAACGACTCACGTGACTAACGACTCACGATACTAACAACTCACATGGCTAACGACTCACGATACTAACGACTCACGATACTAACAACTCACGTGACTAACGACTCACGATACTAACAACTCACGTGACTAACAACTCACGTGACTAACAACTCACGATACTAACGACTCACGATACTAACGACTCACGATACTAACAACTCACGTGACTAACGACTCACGATACTAACGACTCACGATACTAACAACTCACGTGACTAACAACTCACGATACTAACGACTCACGATACTAACAACTCACGTGACTAACGACTCACATGACTAACAACTCACGATACTAACGACTCACGTGACTAACGACTCACGATACTAACGACTCACGTGACTAACGACTCACGTGACTAACGACTTCCTCATGACAGATTTCTAGATATTCAGTTGCAGATATCCGCAGTGTGAATTACAGATATCTGCTACTGAATTAGGACCCGTGAGCCCCGGGCCGCGAACAAAGAGAGTGTCTGTGTTTAAATTCAACTCCTTGTTTTAAAGTGTGTTTGTAGTCAGTTTAGGTGAGTTTCACCGTTGTCATGGTTACCTGCAGGTAAGCGTACCTAACACTCTGATTTAGAAAGGCGGTTAAAGCATTAAAACATTCAGCACTGACCACTGGATTCTGAGCCAGACGTTGAGGAGATCCAGAAGAAAAGGCCTGCAGACAAAGAGAGAGAGAGAGAGATCACATTAACCCGTCATCAAACACACAACAAACACAGATAAAGAAGGTTAAACCACAGACAGACTGACACAATACAACAGAGTTAAATCAAATAGAATCAAATAGAAATAGAATCAAAGAAGAACAGCAGCGTACCTGTGAGAGGCAGCAGGACAGACAGCTGAGACATCTCTGCACCTGAAACACAGACTGACCTCATTAACATGTTCAATAAATACTCATATATATATCTGTTAATATACGTTATCACACCGTCAGTAAACTATATACACCCCAAACATGTTCAATAAATACTATATATCTGTTAATATGCGTTATTACACCGTCAGTAAACTATATACACCCAAAACATGTTCAATAAATACTCATATATATATATCTGTTAATATACGTTAGAACACCGTCAGTAAACTATATACACCCCAAACATGGTTATATGTGATCAGAAACAGTCAGTAAATACTCATATATATATCTGTTTATATATGTTATCACACTGTCAGTAAACTATATACACACACAGGAAACCTGGTTATACAGGATGAACCAGACGTTAACCTCTTTACCAGTAAACAACCAGTGAAACCAGTCACTCAATCAGCTGGTCAGTCAGCTAGTAAACCAGTTAACAGTTTAACAGTTAACTTACATGAGTTAATACTGTACAGAACCAGTCAGCAAAGCAGGTTCCCTACGGGTAAACCAGGCAGTAACTAGTTAAACAGGTCAGTCAACTAGTTAACTCAGTAAATCAGGTAGTAACTAGTCAAAGAGGTTATACAACTAGTTAACTAAGCAAACCAGACAGCCATAAACTGTTAGTCACTAATCAGTCAGTAAACCGGTTAACAGACAAATGAAGTCATTCAGTAAACTACATGTAAACCAGTTAGTAAACTATTCAGCCCGTTGGTGAAACCAGCTAACTGGTTTACCAGTCAGTCAGTCAGACAGTCAGACATACAGTCAGTCAGTCAGTCAGTCAGTCAGTCACTCAGTCAGTCAGACAGTCAGACATACAGTCAGTCAGTCAGTCAGTCAGTCAGTCAGTCACTCAGTCAGTCAGACAGTCAGACATACAGTCAGTCAGTCAGTCAGTCAGTCAGTCAGTCAGACAGTCAGACATACAGTCAGTCAGTCAGACAGTCAGACAGTCAGACATACAGTCAGTCAGTCAGACAGTCAGACAGTCAGACAGTCAGACATACAGTCAGTCAGTCAGACAGTCAGTCAGTCAGACAGTCAGACATACAGTCAGTCAGTCAGACAGTCAGACAGTCAGTCAGTCAGTCAGTCAGTCAGTCAGTCAGACAGTCAGACATACAGTCAGTCAGTCAGTCAGTCAGACAGTCAGACATACAGTCAGTCAGTCAGACAGTCAGACAGTCAGACAGTCAGTCACTCAGACAGTCAGACATACAGTCAGACAGTCAGTCAGTCAGACAGTCAGACATACAGTCAGTCAGTCAGTCAGTCAGTCAGACAGTCAGTCACTCAGACAGTCAGACATACAGTCAGACAGTCAGTCAGTCAGACAGTCAGACATACAGTCAGTCAGTCAGTCAGTCAGTCAGTCAGTCAGTCAGACAGTCAGTAAAGTTTGGGAAAGAAAACAGTAAGAGTCACTCTGTTTGGATTTAAATCAGCCAGTTAATATAGTAGCCATCCATCCATCCATCCATCCATCCATCCATCTCTTCATCCATCCATCCATCCATCTCTTCATCCATCCATCCATCCATCCATCCATCCATCCATCCATGCGGTCAGTAGAGAAAGCAGTAAACTCAGTGGTCTTACTGACTGTTTCTTCAGCAGTCGTCTCTCAGAGTTTATTCCCTGGAAGCAGCAAGCGGTGAACTGGTGATGCTGAGCTGGTGTCGATCGCCCAGCGAGAGAGAGGCAGCCCTTTAAATAAGCTCTCTCACACACACACACACACACACACACACACCCACCCACCCACACACACACACACACACACACCTTACAGCTATGACATCAGAGGGGAGGTGGGAGGGGCTTCATGACGGGTCGACCTGAGAGAGAAAATAAGAAAGAATGAACAACAGAATAATGAAAAACTGCTGACCACAGTTAGTGACGAACCAACAGCTGAGTCATGTTTATTAATTAATGAATCAACAGCTGAGTCATGTTTATTAATGAATGATTCAACAGCTGAGTCATGTTTATTAATGAATGATTCAACAGCTGAGTCATGTTTATTAATGAATGAATCAACAGCTGAGTCATGTTTATTAATGAATGATTCAACAGCTGAGTCATGTTTATTAATGAATGAATCAACAGCTGAGTCATGTTTATTAATGAATGATTCAACAGCTGAGTCATGTTTATTAATGAATGATTCAACAGCTGAGTCATGTTTATTAATGAATGATTCAACAGCTGAGTCATGTTTATTAATGAATGAACCAACAGCTGAGTCATGTTTATTAATGAATGATTCAACAGCTGAGTCATGTTTATTAATGAATGATTCAACAGCTGAGTCATGTTTATTAATTAATGAATCAACAGCTGAGTCATGTTTATTAATTAATGAATCAACAGCTGAGTCATGTTTATTAATTAATGAATCAACAGCTGAGTCATGTTTATTAATGAATGATTCAACAGCTGAGTCATGTTTATTATTTAATGAGTCATGTTTATTGTTTAATGAATCATGTTTATTGTTTAATGAATCATGTTTATTGTTTAATGAATCATGTTTATTATTTAATGAGTCATGTTTATTATTTAATGAGTCATGTTTATTATTTAATGAATCATGTTTATTGTTTAATGAATCATGTTTATTATTTAATGAGTCATGTTTATTGTTTAATGAATCATGTTTATTATTTAATGAATCATGTTTATTATTTAATGAGTCATGTTTATTATTTAATGAATCATGTTTATTGTTTAATGAATCATGTTTATTATTTAATGAGTCATGTTTATTATTTAATGAATCATGTTTATTGTTTAATGAATCATGTTTATTGTTTAATGAATCATGTTTATTGTTGACTTGTGTATCCAGTCAGTTTTTACGTTAGAAACAACGTCTCGTCCTGGTGTCCATGTGAAAATTAAAGTAACGTAAAAGTAATGTTAAAAAAGACAATCTAATATTGAGATTGTTTATCATCTCTAATGTCTGATATCTGGATTCAGCCGACAACAACAAGAGGACATTTTAGATGTGTAACTTTAGCCCACTGCTAGCGTTAGTTAGCCTCCAGTGTTAGCCTCCAGTGTTTCCTTTGTTTAGCCTCCAGCTAACACCGTGACCTCATCATGACCTCATCATGACATTGAAACAAAAAAGGTCTATTCTTTGCAAAAATGGTCATATTAGTTGAAAAACAAGGGAACGTCTCAGGTTTGCGTCGGCTAACAGGAAGAATCCCTGATATGTTATCTTCTACAGGGTTTCTGTCTCGTAGCTTCAGGACTCGTCACGTTGGCCTCGTTCTATCACCTCTGAAGCTCTGCTTGTTGTGGAGGGCCGGGCGGCGCTCAGGGCCAGCTTGGTAATGTTACCTGTGTGCAGGTATACAGGCGGACCAGGCAGCGGCGGTCAGGAATTCAGCTTGGCCAGCTCCCAGCATGCAGCTGGTAAAATGAGAAGGGCGAAGAAAAAGTCTCTGGGAGGAATGTTACCGGAGGCTTTCATAGAGCGACACACAGATAATTAGATATGAAATATAACAACGAACAATGCTGTAAGACTAATCTCTGTGTGCGGTTCAGTATCAACTTGTTTCAGATGTGAAATCAACTACATTTAGGACGCAGTTTTCAGGGATTCGACTGATCAAAAGTCTGTTTTGGGGCTCAGCTCCTCAGCAACACTAATACTATTTTCCCATGTGATGGAAGCTTCAGTCAAAACAGTCCTGTTGCCAGAGTTCTAGGAGCTGATGACTATCAGGAAGATCTTTGTATGAACGCTGCACAGCTTTCTGTAGCTCAGAGGTGCTATTGTATAACGATAAGAGGAGGAACATTGGACGATTATTATTTCTGAACAGCGTAACATCATCCAGGATGGTTTCTTCCCCCAGAGGACATGTATTCTTTATTATTAAAAACACTAGTTGTTCTACTTTTGAAGTCTGGTTTAGAGTCTCAGGGTCACATAAAACCTCAACAACAGCCGTTTGCAGGTTGTGACAGTGTGTCTATGATCAGGGTTTCTAGAAGTTAAAGGTTCATTTCAAATCTCTGATGGACATGAAACTCTCACCAGAACAAAACATGAACAACTGTGTTAGAAAAGATCTGGTTCTTTGATAAAAGAAGGCTTAATTATGGTCCCATAAAGCAGGGGATGCTTTATGCATAAAAAACAAGATGGAGACGGACAAAAACCAAGATGGTGACGCCCAAAAAACCAAGATGGTGACGACCAAAGACCAAGATGGTGACGACCAAAGACCAAGATGGAGACGACCAAAAACCAAGATGGAGACGGCCAACAAACCAAGATGGAGACGGCCAACAAACCAAGATGTAGACGGCCTAAGACCAAGATAGTGACGGCCAAAGACCAAGATGGTGATGGCCAAAAAACCAAGATGGTGACGACCAAAGACCAAGATGGTGACGACCAAAAACCAAGATGGTGCCGGCCAACAAACCAAGATGTAGACGACCAAAAACCAAGATGGAGACGACCAAAGACCAAGATGTAGACGACCTAAGACCAAGATAGTGACGAACAAAGACCAAGATGTAGACGGCCTAAGACCAAGATAGTGACGGCCAAAGACCAAGATGGTGACGACCAAAAACCAAGATGGTGATGGCCAAAAAACCAAGATGGTGACGACCAAAGACCAAGATGGTGACGGCCAAAGACCAAGATGGTGACGACCAAAAACCAAGATGTAGACGACCAAAAACCAAGATGGTGCCGGCCAACAAACCAAGATGTAGACGACCAAAAACCAAGATGGAGACGACCAAAGACCAAGATGTAGACGGCCTAAGACCAAGATAGTGACGAACAAAAACCAAGATGGTGCCGGCCAAAAACCAAGATGGTGACGACCAAAGACCAAGATGGTGATGGCCAAAAAACCAAGATGGAGACGACCAAAAACCAAGATGGAGACGACCAAAGACCAAGATGTAGACGACCAAAAACCAAGATGGAGACGACCAAAGACCAAGATGTAGACGGTCTAAGACCAAGATAGTGACGGCCAAAGACCAAGATGGTGACGACCAAAAACCAAGATGGTGATGGCCAAAGACCAAGATGTAGACGGCCTAAGACCAAGATAGTGACGGCCAAAGACCAAGATGGTGACGACCAAAAACCAAGATGGTGATGGCCAAAAAACCAAGATGGAGACGACCAAAAACCAAGATGGAGACGACCAAAGACCAAGATGGTGACGACCAAAAAACCAAGATGGTGACGACCAAAGACCAAGATGGTGACGGCCAAAGACCAAGATGGTGATGGCCAAAAAACCAAGATGGAGACGACCAAAAACCAAGATGGAGACGACCAAAGACCAAGATGGTGATGGCCAAAAAACCAAGATGGTGACGACCAAAGACCAAGATGGTGACAGCCAAAGACCAAGATGGTGACGACCAAAAACCAAGATGGTGATGGCCAAAAAACCAAGATGGAGACGACCAAAAACCAAGATGGAGACGACCAAAGACCAAGATGGTGATGGCCAAAAAACCAAGATGGTGACGACCAAAGACCAAGATGGTGACGGCCAAAGACCAAGATGGTGACGACCAAAAAACCAAGATGGTGACGACCAAAGACCAAGATGGTGACGGCCAAAGACCAAGATGGTGACGACCAAAACCCAAGATGGTGCCGGCCAACAAACCAAGATGGTGACGACCAAAGACCAAGATGTAGACGGTCTAAGACCAAGATGTAGACGGCCAACAAACCAAGATGGTGACGACCAAAAACCAAGATGGTGCCGGCCAAAAACCAAGATGGTGACGGACCAAAAACCAAGATGGTGACGGCCAAAAACCAAGATGGAGACGGCCAACAAACCAAGATGGTGACGGCCAAAAACCAAGATGTAGACGGCCAACAAACCAAGATGGTGCCGGCCAAAAACCAAGATGGTGACGACCAAAGACCAAGATGGAGACGGCCAAAAACCAAGATGGTGCCGGCCAACAAACCAAGATGGTGACGGCCAAAAACCAAGATGGAGACGGCCAACAAACCAAGATGGTGACGGCCAAAAACCAAGATGGAGACGGCCAACAAACCAAGATGGAGACGGCCAAAAACCAAGATGGTGACGGCCAAAAACCAAGATGGTGACGGCCAAAAACCAAGATGGAGACGGCCAACAAACCAAGATGGTGACGGCCAAAAACCAAGATGGTGACGGCCAAAAACCAAGATGGAGACGGCCAACAAACCAAGATGGTGACGGCCAAAAACCAAGATGGTGACGACCAAAGACCAAGATGGAGACGGCCAAAAAACCAAGATGGCGACGGCCAAAAACCAAGATGGCGACGACCAAAAACCAAGATGGTGACGACCAAAGACCAAGATGGTGACGACCTTGAGATGAATGCATCAACACAGTCCGTAGCGCTCAGCTGCATCGCCACCACACAGTCATGATGCAGCTTCGTCAACAGGAAACAGACTGATGGTTTATCTCTGCCGGGGGTTTCAGGTTTCTGCAGGTTGATGCTTTACGGCCTGAAGGAAGGATGAATTAGAAACCTGGATTAGTGTAAATGCTCCAAATAACTCTGCCCTGGTCTGTGGATCACCTGAGAAGCTGCTCTCAGGTGAGGACACCTGATCTATGTGTGTCAGAGCGTCCTCACAGAACAAACAGGTCTTTGTGTGAACCACCATGTAATCTGGGTCCTGTAGAGACCTCGTACTGACGGTCTGGGACGGTTACCGGAAGACGGCACATTCAAGTGTTTCTACATCTGATGGTCAGCTGAGGTCACCTGCGAGACGAACGGTCTCAGTGTTCATTTATTTCTGTCCTGAGACACATTTCAGAGACCTTCGAGTCTCTCAACACGCTCACTTCACTTCACTTCACTTCACTTCACTTCACTTCACTTCACTTCACTTTTCTTTTCTTTTGTTGTTGTTTCTGAAAACATCTGTCCTAACTCACCTGAACGTCCTCCACGAGCTGCAGACCACCAGACAACACCTGTGAGGAGACAAGAGGAGAGGACACAAGATGAGAGGAGACAAGAGGAGGAGACAACAGGAGAGGAGACAAGAGGAGGAGACAAGGAGAGGAGACTACAGGAGAGGAGACAACAGCAGAGGAGACAAGATGAGAGGAGACAAGAGGAGAGGACACAAGGAGAGGAGACAACAGGAGAGGAGACAAGGAGAGGAGACAACAGCAGAGGAGACAAGATGAGAGAAGACAAGAGAAGAGGACACAAGGAGAGGAGACAACAGGAGAGGAGACAAGAGGAGAGGAGACAAGGAGAGAAGACAAGAGGAGAGGAGACAAGATGAGAGGAGATAAGAGGAGACAACAGGAGAGGAGACAAGAGGAGAGGAGATAAGAGGAGAATGAATGGACTTGCATTTATATAGGAGACAACAGGAGAGGAGACAACAGGAGAGGAGACAAGAGGAGAGGAGATAAGAGGAGGAGACAAGAGGAGAGGAGACAAGATGAGAGGAGACAAGATGGGAGGAGACAACAGGAGAGGAGACAAGAGGAGAGGAGACAAGGAGAGAAGACAAGATGAGAGGAGACAACAGGAAAGGAGACAAGACAAAAGGAAACAAAATGAAAGGAAACAAGAGGAGGATACGAGGAGAGGAATCAAGGACAGAGGAAAGAAGGATAGAGGAAACAAGAAGAGGGAACAAGAGGATAGGAAAGGAAACAAGGAGAGAGGAAACAAGAGCAGAGGAGAGGAAACAAGGAGAGAGGAAACAAGAGAAGAGGAAAGGAAACAAGGAGAGAGGAAACATGAATAGAGGAGAAGAAACAAGGAGATGGGGAACAAGAGCAGAGGAGAGGAAACAAGAGGATAGGAAAGGAAACAAGGAGAGAGGAGACAGGAGACAGGAGAGAGGTTCTATCCGTCCAGAGGTCGAGGAGGTTTCTCTGAGCTCATGTTGGTCCTCCACCGACTCAGAGTCTCTTGTTACAAAACCAACGAAGAAGAAAAGCTGTGAAAATATTCAGATCAGTTCGTGACAGGAAGTAGGAGACGTCTTTATTTTCATTTCATTAAACTGCATTTCACCCTGAATACCTGTCAGAGGCGTAAAGACGTAAAGACATAAAGACGTAAAGACGTGAGGACAAATTAAAGGAAAACAAACAATTTAAAAACCTAACTAAAGATCTGACCACACTTTCCCAGTTAACCCGAGTATTAAGGTTTTAAGTGCAAAAAACAAATGCATAAATAAATTCATACATTTAAAAATAAATATAAAATAAATAAAAAAAATGTAAAAACAAATAAATAAATAAAAAATAAATGCAAAAATACACAAAGGAATGCATCCATTTAAAAATAAATATAAAATAAATTATAAATGCAAAAACAAATACATAAATGTATAAATATAAATAAATGCAAAAATAAATAAATAAATTAATTAATTAAAACGTTGACCGGAAAAGTAAATTTATGTCACATCTTTTTCTTTTTTTTTTTTTTTTAAAGTTATTTTTTGGGGTGATTTTTAAGCATTTATTGATAGGACAGTGGATAGAGTGTTGGAAAGGGGGAGAGAGAGAAATGACATGCGGAAAGGACCACATTCCGGATTCGAACCCGGGTCCACCGCTGCTAGGACTGAGCCTTGGCGATACATGGGCGCTCGCTCTACCGACTGAGCTAACCAGCCGCCCATGTCACATCTTTTTCGATTAATTAATGGCTACATTTACTTATAATATTATTTTTGCTGCATTTAATGGCATATTTATTAATTTATTTATCAAGTCATTTATTGATTTATATTTTATTTTGGCAGGTTCCGTCCTCCATATCTGGGGGAATTTAGACTCATGATGTCAATATTATTATTTCTTTCTTATCTTTTGGTAGTTAACACAACATCAGGTCTGTTACCAGCAGCCAATAAAGCCGATTAAACTCTAGAACATACTCTTATAATACTTCCCCTTTTTTCTCCGAGAGGTCTGGCTCAAATTATTTCACGCTCACAATTGAAAACGTGCACAAAAACACGTCAGACCTTTAATCTAATTCTCTGTGACTTTAACCCGAGGAAGACCTTTTTTACATAACGTTACTATGGTTACGGTTCGTTAAACGTGAACACCGGTCCAGTTAAAGAGTTTTAAAACGGTTGATCTGCAGGTTTAACCGGCTGGAATGAGAACATCCCAGTCTGAATGTTTCCTCTCATCCAGCAGAGAAAACCTGAACTCCCACGTTGATCAGCTCTGCTGACGGTCACGAGGGAAACCTGGAATAATGTGTGTGCGTGTGTGCGAGCGTGTGTGTGTGAGCGTGTGTGTGTGTGTGCGTGCGTGCGTGTGTGCAGGTGCAGGTACGAGTGTGTAAAGAGTCCTAAATGAACACTTGTCTATGTAAAAGCATCATCATTTCTAAGAACTCAGCAGGAGGAAATCGTCCATCCTGAACCTCCACGATTACGATAATGAGAGAAACTCCCCCTCACATCCTCTGAACACACAATCTGACCGCAATCAGTTAAACTCGGCGCTCTCACGCTCGAGTTTGATGTAAACAAAACAATGTTGAAGCTTCAAAATCTTGTCATGAACATGTTATATTCTACTTTTCATCAAACCACAGAAAACTTTAAATCTTTCTCTCTTTAAAATTAAATATTTGTTATTATTAATTATGATTGGTGCAATACAAGGGACTTTATTATGTTTACACAGATTTGTACTAAATGAATGGATCATTTTATGGATTTCATTCAGATACAAATTTAGGAGTTCACCCCCAAATTTAGGGTTAATTAATGGATAAATTAATAGATTATAATATCCTACATGATTTCCTTTTTACAGTTTGTTTTTATCCTATAAATCTATTACCCTTTAAAGGTCGACTCCATCTGTGTTATTTTCCAGGTTTTACAAAAGGAGACGCCCGCTCAGACGTCAGCAGAAACCGGTGACGTAGGTCACAGCACTGATGTACGGAAAACGGATTTTCGACGCCTAAAAAGTTTAAGTGTACGCTATATTTAGAATATTTTCACCTCTCCACCGCCGTCAGACAGCCCTTTCTGACGGGGGACTGAAGCCGTTATATCGCTCTCTTCAAAGCCACCAGACTCCATTCACAAAAACACTAATTTAACCTCTCAGAACAGGGGAGTTGCATCGGGTTAAACCAGAGGTCAGCATCCTGCGTCTCTTCAGCTCCTCTCCAGTGGCTCCCTGTGGAGCTTTAAACATGGAAATTAATAACTGTTCTTTGTTAACATTTTCATTTTTATTTTTAATTGTTGTAGGTCTATGGTACGACGGTATGACGGAGTATTAGGGCCACATTGAGGAAAAAAATATATATAAAATAAATTTACGAGAAAAAAAAGTCGTATTGTTACGAGAATAATTTCAGAAGTTTACGAGAAAAGAAGTCATTTTATAAAGTAGTAATTTTACGTGTTATTTTCTTTTTTATCGTAATATTCTGACTTTATTGTGTAAATCTCAGATGTGTTTTCCCTCAATGTGGCCCTAATACTCCGTAGTACATCGTCTCTTTGGCCCTCACTGCATTAGACTGATATACTATATACTGAGACTATAAACTGTGTTACCTTCATCACAATGATCACATGTGTTGCGGCTCCAGACAGATTTTTTCTTTTTGAGGATGCTGACCCCTGGGGTTAAAGGTTAAAGTTCATGATCTTTGTATTTTCTTTCCCTTTCCTTCCCTTCCTCTCCTCCTATTATCCCTCGCTCCTCTTCATCACCTCCTCTACTTGTTTCCCCTCCTCCTCCTCCTCCTCCTCCTCCTCATTATTTCAGCTCCCGGGTCAATAAGTCAACATAACAGAGTCGACATCAGTGACAGCGAGCTGGGATTAGCCCGGAGGGCGGGTGGTCTCTGCAGTAGAAACAATGGAAACAGAAACACGTGGGCTTCATCGTGCCGTCACACCGAGCTCACCTCCAGCAAATATCTCAAGACTACAAATGTGAGTCCATCACGTTTTCCATCAGAGAACAAAGTTCTGGTGCTTCAACATCACCTGACTCCATCGTTTGAGCTCTCAATGTTATTATTAGTATTTTGTTCTCTGAAATTAAAATATGAATCATTTCTGCCCTCAAGGATCCATTCCCTCAAGGTGTAAGTGTTGAGTTTTCTCCTTTAACAGACTGAGTACAATACGGTTTATAGATGTGAAATTATACTATATATATATATATGGACCCCCAGCCCTCTGCTGTTATACTAGACACATCTGATACAATGACCAGATTTAAATCAATCACATCCGCATAAAGAACAATAACAACAGTTTGTCTTCAGTTTATATGTAGCACAAATAAACTGAGGATCATAAAGTACACACAAATTAAAAACATGAACAGGTTGTTTTAAGATGAGAAAATAAAGATGTCCTGAAGCAACTGAAGAGGTAATAGATCTCAGAAGAAGAGGAAGATGATTCCAGTCTGATGGAGCTTTGTATTGAAATGACCTGCGTCCAACTTCTTTGAATTCTTGGGACAAAGAAAAAGGGATGTTGCATTTATGTCTGAGTGGATATGAAGATCTACATGGAACCATAAACTGTTTCAAATAGGAAGGACAATTAAAATAAACACATTTGAAAATAAACTGAAGCCAGTGAAATTGCCTTCTAGATTTCAGCTGCAACCAATTAAGTGATTCATACATGGAACAATGGTGAGTTCTATAAGGACACCTCAAGACTAATCTACAAAGAGAATGATACACAACATTAAGGGGGCCTAAGATAGTGTCAGAGGTGTTTTGATAGACAATATCAGCATAATCAATAATAGGTAGTATCAACTGTGAAATTATTCTTTTTCTGACTTCAAAAGTAAAACAATGAATTGAGCGATAAAGTGAACTCAGACAACCATATGTTCGTTTTATAATAAAATCAATCTGGGGCTTGAAGGAGAGTTCATGGTCAATCCAAAATCCAAGATATTTGAATGAATCAACTTTCTCAAGGGGTGACCCATCAACAAAATTAATATGCAAATCCAAGTAATGTGAAGGATTATGTCGCGTACCAAACACCATGCTGCAGGACTTCTGTTTATTCAATGCAAGTTTGTGGTTATGAAACCAGTTTTGGACCAAATTAAAATCGAACTGTAAAGAATTCAGAATTTGTAATATATCAGAGTTTGAAATGTAAATAACAGTGTCATCAGCATAAAGATGAACAAAACAATTTGAGCATATTTGAGGTAGGTCGTTGATAAAGATTGAAAAAATAAGTGGTCCCAAGGTGGAACCTTGTGGAAAACCCTTTTCGACAATTAAATAGTCCGACTGAGAACCTTGAATGACAACACACTGACGTCTATTATGAAGATGGGCATTAAACCAGAGGAGAGCATTTTGATTTAAACCAATAGAATAGAGCTCTCATTTCCTGGAGACTTGCCTTAACCCTAACTGTAACTGCTACTAATCCTAATCCTTACCTTTACCATAACCTTAACCTAGACCAGTGGTCAGCAACCTGCAGCTCTTCAGCTCCTCTCCAGCGGCTCCCTGTGGATCTTTAAACATGAAAATGAATAACTGTTTTTTTGTTTACATTTTCATTTTTATTTATCATTGTTGTAGGTCTATGGTACGACGGTACGACGGAGTATTAGGGCCACATTGAGGGAAAAAAATTAATTTGAGATTTAGAGAATAAAGTCATAATATTATGAGAATAAAATCAGAAGTTTACGAGAAAAAAAAGTCGTAGTATTATGAGAATAAAGTCATAATATGATAAAGTAGTAATTTTACGTATTATGTTCTTTTTTCTCGTAAAGTTAGGACTTTTTTTCGTGTAATATTCTGACTTTATTCTGTAAATCTCAGATGTTTTTCTCTCAATGTGGCCCTACTACTCTGTAGTTGTCTCTTTGGCCCTCACTGCTTTAGACTTATATACTATATACTTAGACTATAAACTGCTCATATGTTTTGCGGCTCCAGACCGATTTTTGGCTCTTTAGATAGTAAAGGTTGCTGACCCCTGGTCTAACCCTAAACCAAGTCCTCACCCTATAATATAATGATTTTTTTTTTTTTTAAAGTTATTTTTTTGGGGGCATTTTCCATTTTTTATTGACAGGACAGTGGATAGAGTCTTGAAAGGGGGGAGAGAGAGAGTGGATGCGGAAAGGGCCACAGGCCGGATTCGAACCCGGGCCACCGCGGTCAGGACCAATCCTTAATACATGGACGCCCGCTCTACCAACTGAGCTAACCCAGGCGCCCCTATAATATAATGATTAACGTTACGGGGACGTGTCCCCATTTTGGAAGGCGAGTCCCCACAACGTGACTGTGTAAACAAGTTTATGTCCCCACAATGTACGTAACACACACCCACACCCACCCACAAACACCTCATCCATCACTTTATAGGCAGCCTGGCACAGTGTGGCTCAGCTCAGCTCTGCTGCCATGTTCCTCCAACACAACCAAAAACAAAGAGATCAGTCTGAGGATTATGGCACCATGGCATTTTAAGCTGTGCGTGTGTGTGTGTGTGTGTGTGCGTGTGTGTATGTGTGTGTGTGTGTGCGTGTGTGCGTATGTGTGTGTGTCGTGCCACCATGTCATCCTGCTCCTCCTCAGAGTTGAGAAACTTTCCAGTCTGCAGGAAAAACCAGCTGATGAGAGTTAAATGAGGCAACAGTTGAAGAGAGCGAGAGCGTTGTTGTATTAGCTTTATTAGTGCTGAGTGGAAGAGACAGAAGTTACAGTGAAGACAGGAAATGTGTCGTCCATTTACAGAAGTAAGAGTTCAATATAAAACAACTGGAATAAAGAGATCAGCTACGACCTCCGGAGACAGAGACGGAGACAGAGACAGATAAACAGAGAGGTTCACATGTTGTTGGTGTCCACGTTACTTCTGGCCCAGTTGGGAGAGCTGTGGAGAGGAAGGAGAAAGGTCAAGAGGGCAAATGGTGGACAGGAGAACAACGGGAGGACAGGAGTACAACGGGAGGACAGGAGTACAACGGGAGGACAGGTTTACAACGGGAGGACAGGAGTACAACGGGAGCACAGGAGAACAACGGGAGGACAGGAGTACAACGGGAGGACAGGAGTACAACGGGAGCACAGGAGAACAACGGGAGGACAGGAGTACAACGGGAGGACAGGAGAACAACGGGAGGACAGGAGTACAACGGGAGCACAGGAGAACAACGGGAGGACAGGAGTACAACGGGAGGACAGGTGTACAACGGGAGCACAGGAGAACAACGGGAGGACAGGAGTACAACGGGAGGACAGGTGTACAACGGGAGGACAGGTGTACAACGGGAGGACAGGAGTACAACGGGAGGACAGGTGTACAACGGGAGGACAGGAGTACAACGGGAGGACAGGAGTACAACGGGAGGACAGGTGTACAACGGGAGGACAGGAGTACAACGGGAGGACAGGTGTACAACGGGAGGACAGGTGTACAACGGGAGGACAGGAGTACAACGGGGGGACAGGTGTACAACGGGAGGACAGGTGTACAACGGGAGGACAGGTGTACAACGGGGGGACAGGTGTACAACGGGAGGACAGGTGTACAACGGGAGGACAGGTGTACAACGGGGGGACAGGTGTACAACGGGAGGACAGGTGTACAACGGGAGGACAGGAGTACAACGGGGGGACACGTGTACAACGGGAGGACAGGTGTACAATGGGAGGACAGGAGTACAACGGGAGGACAGGTGTACAACGGGAGGACAGGTGTACAACGGGAGGACAGGTGTGGCGTCTCACCTGTTTGGTGAACTGAGCAGCGTTGGAGAGTTCACTGCAGCCGTAAACAACCTTCTTCCCCTGTTTGAACTGAAGACAAACAGGAAGTTAAATCATGGCGTTTCCTGCTGCAGAACCAACGACGCCATCAGATTACAAGACTTCTCATCAAACATCAAAGAACAACATAACAAAGTCTTTTTCTAGACTTTAGAATATATTTATGAGACAAACTTCAAATTAATTGTACAACGAATAATAAAAGTAGCTTGCAGTAGTACGAACAGTATTAAGCTGCGTTTAACTAAATGGTTCCTTCGTAAACATAATGAGTTCCTCTAAAGGTTCCTAGTTCCGGGGGAAAGTTCCTGTACTTTCAGAAAGTACTACCCCCCGACCAGGGCCTTTTATGAGGGGTAAAATGTCCCTGGAACTTATTTTAGACCCTGGTCCTTGTGGTTGAAACATGAAGAGTTCTTCTAAAGGTTCCTAATTCCGGGGAAAAGTTCCTGTACTTTCAGAAAGTACTACCCCCCCGACCATGGCATTTTTTGAGGGGTAAAATGTCCCCGGAACTTAAATTAGACCCTGGTCCCTGCAGTCAAAATGCAATGAGTTCCTCTAAAGGTTCCTAGTTCCGGGGGAAAGTTCCTAGTCCCGGGGGACACGGGGCTCTACAGTACCTTGGCGTAGTCCACCAGGTTCTGGTACTCGATGTAGTTTCCTCCTCCCACCACAAACACGATGGCCTGAAACAAATTATTATTATGTATAAATAATATATATAATAATATGAATATATATATATATATATATATATATATATATATTATATATTCTGCTCAGAACATCTCAAGCTTACATTTCTTTAATAATCAAATATTATGTTTTATTTATGTTAAAGGAATAAAACAGCCAATATGTAGTTATTGGATATTTTAACTCTCAAATATTGATACTGATCCCGGCCAAAGTCTCTGCGTTTATTTATGATTTAATTATGCAGATAATATTTCCGCCTGATGAATATCAAGAACGGAACCTGTCAATATAAAAAATAAATAAGTGACTCGATAAATAAATAAATAAATGTCTTTAAATGTAGCAAAAATATTAAAAATAAATGGAGCCATTAATTAATTGATAAAATGTGACATAAATTGATATTTGTTTTAATTTGCTTCTTTATTTATTTATCTCTGCATTAATTCCCTTATTTAATTACCCTTCTGTTTAATTTTCCCTTTTATTTATTTATGTAATTATTTATGTTTTTTAATTAATTAATGTATTTATTTATTAATAAATAAATAAAAAGATATGCAAAAATAAATACATCAATAAATACATGCAACAATAAATAAATACATTTAGAAATGTATAAAAATAAATACATAAATAAATAAAAGGGAAAATTAAACAGAAGAGTAAATAAATAAGGGAATAAATACAAAGATAGATAAATAAAGAAGCAAATTAAAACAGAAATATCAATTTGTCACATTTTATCAATTAATTAATGGCTACATTTAATTATAATATTATTTTTTCTACATTTAATGACATTTATTTATCTATCTAGTCATTTATCTATTTATTTTTGATTTTGGCAGGTTCCATCCTCCACAGAGGAAGTCACACTTGGTCAGGTGAAGGTTTAACATTCCATTATTATTATTATTTCTATTGAT
Source organism: Sebastes umbrosus (assembly GCF_015220745.1). Lineage (NCBI taxonomy): Eukaryota > Metazoa > Chordata > Actinopteri > Perciformes > Sebastidae > Sebastes > Sebastes umbrosus. Next base: position 31,702,140 of record NC_051284.1, on the reverse strand, counting down.
TTATTATGAGCCAACAATGTCAACAAAGAGTCTTTTATCAGGAGGAGAAAATGAAAGTTTGTGTGTGAATATGTATTTTGAGTTCATGAATAAACTGAAGAGACAGATTTGTGACGTTCAGCATCATTTCCAGTCTGTCTTGTGTTTCAACATCTGTTTATCCTGGAAAAAACTCCACTGAATGTCATCCATCAAACTTCAGTCCAGAAACAGAAACTCACCTCCTGAAACGGGTTCTTGTTCCTGGGAATGGAGCTGAAGAAGAAGAGAGAAGAGAGAAGATGAAGCGTTTCAGCCGCCTCGACACTTTAAATGAACTGATGAGCAGCGATTAGAAACACATGTCAGAGTGGT
>NC_051284.1:31648963-31701586 GCF_015220745.1 Sebastes umbrosus | reverse complement strand
TACATGTCAGAGTGGTACCTCTCGCTGCCTCGCAGCATCTTTGGGTCAAAGTATCGATAGTCATCTGTTTCCTGGAAGATCAGAGAGATAAACATCAGTCAGCTGATTCATCAGGAAGTCACCGCCACGTGGATCATCTGTTTGTTCTGGATCTCACTGGTATTAATGTAGAGATATTCACATTCACTGAATCATGTAAAAGGTCCATAACAGGCTGCTCCTTTTAATTTAACCTCTTTGAATTAGAGAATTCTTCGTGCAGGAGACGATGGAGGGAATCACTCGTGCTTCTAGAATTCTAGAATGTGTAGAATTCCAGAATGTGTAGAATTCTAGAATGTGTAGAATTCCAGAATGTGTAGAATTCCAGAATGTGTAGAATTCCAGAATGTGTAGAATTCCAGAATGTGTAGAATTCCAGAATGTGTAGAATTCTAGAATGTGTAGAATTCCAGAATGTGTAGAATTCTAGAATGTGTAGAATTCTAGAATGTGTAGAATTCCAGAATGTGTAGAATTCTAGAATGTGTAGAATTCCAGAATGTGTAGAATTCTAGAATGTGTAGAATTCTAGAATGTGAAGAATTCTAGAATGTGTAGAATTCTAGAATGTGTGACATCACATTCTAGAATCCTAGAATTCTAAAATGCGTGACACACACATCTGATAGAGGGAGAATGTGCCCTTCTATTTCTTTCATCTTCATCCCAGTCCTTTCTCCCTCCTCCTCCTCATCCTCCTCCTCCTCTCCCGCCAGATTCACAACAACAGGATCTTTGTTGGTCGTCTGTAACTGCAGACGCTGAGAAACCTGCAGTGTGTGTGTGTGTGTGTGTGTGTGTGTGTGTGTGTAATATAACCTATTCATCACCATGAACACACACACACTGTAGTTTATTCTGACTCAGTCCCTCACACACACCGTCCTGCTGCCACTAACACTCACTAGAGCTCCACATGTGGATTCATCCGCCGCTGAAAATAGTCCCACACTAAGTCACCATTTCCTCCTGTTGGTTTGATGAAAACTACAGCGAGCAGCTGTTTTAAATATCAAACTATGTATTTGTGTTTATATGACATGGATACCCTGGCGTCTTCCCTCTATCTCAGTCCTTAACCTTTTCTATTTTATTCTATAACAGAAACAGATTTTGTCTTTCTGATTTTTGTCTCAAATATTTTCTAATATTTTTCTAACACATCTAAAATGTTTATTTACTTGAGATATCATGTTTATGCCCTGAGGTCTCCTCCTTATGACCCGGCTGGAGTCGGGGGTGGTATGTTTACTCTTCTGAAACGGGAGCTGTTTCAGTTATTCTCTCCTGATGTTGTTGGTCTGGATGAGGCTGAACCAGCAGGGTTCCTACACATGTTCCCTTTCATGATCACAGACTGCTCCAGTCTCACATCTCCAGTCTTATCGGTACATCTCTCACAAAACATGTATCTACCTAATGCAGGGGTCAGCAACCCTCACTATCTAAAGAGACATTTTAGACAAAAGAAATCTGTCTGGAGCCGCAAAACATGTGATCATTGTGATGAAGGTTACACAGTTTATAGTCTCAGTATATAGTATAGAAGTCTAATGCAGTGAGGGCCAAAGAGACAATGTACTACGGAGTATTAGGGCCACAATGAGGGAAAAAACATCTGAGATTTACACAATAAAGTCACAATATTACGAGAATAAAGACATAACTTTAAGAGAAAAAAAGAAAATAAAACGTAAAATTACTACTTTAGAATATTCTGACTTTATTCTCATAATATTATGACTTTATTCTCTAAATCTCAGATGTATTTTTTTTCCCCTCAATGTGGTCCTAATACTCCGTCGTACCGTCGTACCATAGACCTACAACAATGATCAATACAAATGAAAATGTAAACAAAGAACAGTTCTTCATTTCCATGTTTAAAGATCCACAGGGAGCTTCTGGAGAGGAGCTGAAGACGAGTCACCCTGGAAGTTACTAAAGTTATTATTATTATTATTTATGCACCTCCAGCCTGTTTTCACTGGACAGGATCGCCGCTGACGGTAACTGACATTAAATGATTAAATCAGTTTTGCATCGTGGCTACGAGAATACTGCAGTAGTACGACAGTAATCACATGTTCTTTTGGTCCACAGACAAACTTTGTGTGGACAACTAACAGAAAGAGCGAACCAACTCACGGGGTTGGACTTCATCTCCATCAGGTTGTCCAGGATCCGAGTGACCGGAAGGTTCTGCAAGACAGATCAGCATCACGTCATTTACTCTGGTGTAAACGTTTCAACAGAAGGAACTTTAAAGGTCCCATATTGTACAAAGTGAGACTGTAATGTCTGTCATAGTATAAAGCAGGTTCAAGTTATATATAAATACTGTGAAAGTATCGAAATGTTCAATATACGGAGAAATACACACAGCCCGTATTCAGAAACTGTGAGTTTAAAACAAGCCTTCAGGATTTCTGTCCATTTGTGATGTCACAAATATACAATATATAGACCATTACACGGTTTTAAACATAAACATTTTAAATGTGTCCCAGTTTATTTCCTGTTGCAGTGGATGTAAATAACATTAGCTGACAGGAAGTGAACATGGACCCAAACTGTTGCCTAGCAACGCAATTCCATTCCAATTCCGTTGTAATGCGCTAAAACGGAGCGTTTCAGACAGAGGATGAATAAGGGTTCCTAGTTCCGGGGTAAAGTTCCTCTACTTTCATAAAGTACTACCCCCCCGACCAGGGCCTTTTTTGGGATGTAAAATGTCCCCGGGAACTTTATTTAGATCCTGGTCCCTACTAGGGATGTCACGAGAACCAACTTCGGTACCAAGTCGATGCCAAAATTTTGAAAGAGTGACGGTACTCTTTTTCTACAGTACTGAAGGTACCGTACGGTGCCTATAATGGTCGTTGGTAGTGATGTGACAGTGAGGAAAATGTTCCCACCGGTTAATAAACTTGTGACAACACCGGTGTTACCGATTACACCGGTGTTACCATTTTACAAGAAAGATGACGGTCAACATGTGCAGAGCGCTGACTCTGATCTTTACCGTCGGGTGGCGGTGTGTCCGACCTCTCCAGAAGAGCTTTTGCTGCGGGGATGCATTCACGGTCAGTATGTAGCGTCCGTCGTCTGACTATCGATTAATAACATGCCGCTGATACGCCAAAATGAACCAAATGGGTCATTCTTTTTATTTATTACTTAAAGGCTACATGGCTAAAAGAGTACGTTTTGAATTACAGGGGATTTATTGTTGTTTTTTTTACCGTGGTATCGAATTGGTATTGAGAATCGTGGAAATTCACTGGTATCGGTATCGACTACTAGATTTCTGGTATCGTGACATCCCTACAGTCAAAACGCAATGAATTCCTCTAAAGGTTCCTGGTTCCGGGGTAAAGTTCCTGTACTTTCAGAAAGTATAACTCCTTTCCAATTCCGTTGTAATGTGCTGAAGCGCAGCGTTTCAGACTGAGGGTAGGTGACAAGAATTAACCGTTTTCATTTCACCAGTTTTACATGTTTAAAATAATCTCTTCATATCAGATATCTGTCCCCGTCGACCACAGATATCAGAGCATTCATGAGTGTTATTAATGTATTTCCACCAGTCCTCTCCTCTTTTCTTCTTCACGTTTAAAAGGTTCAGATGAAGTTTTTAGTGGTTTTAATCTTCAGGGATGGATCTTTGATTTGTTTGCTGAGCAGATATTTTCAACATGTTGGAGACGTGAACGTGGAAGAAGAAGTCTCAGAGAGCGTCAGCAGCTCCGCTCAGAGACAGAGGGCTGACTGTGATGTTCTGGCAGCTCTGCAGAGCATCGTGGTCCGACTGACTTCAGCTTCTGGATGTAGAAAACAGACGCCACCTCCCTGTGTGTGTGTGTGTGTGTGTGTGTGTGTGTGTGTGTGTGTGTAATGATTATAAATGACTTCATGTTGGTGCCAGTTTAACCATCATCATCATCGCTGCTGTCCAGGATGTTTCTCAGTGGGGTTGTATGAGGTTCTTCTAACTACAGTAGATGGAGTTTGGAAACAACTTGTGTGATTATTTACGCTTTCATTTCTGATATTTTCCACGTATGAAATGATGAATACTCTGTGCCTACATACCTTAGTGTGATTAAAAGTGATGTGAGTGAATTGGTTTCTATGTCCCATTCGTTGTCTCAATGAGCTTATGCAGACATTATTTAAGTCTATTCGGCTGCTGGAGGAGAGTACCAATGTCCTCCTGGCGACTAGCCCACTAAAAACCCATCTAATTAGTTTCCTAGATGTTATTCGATCAATCCGACGGTATAGGCAGGTACAGAACAGGTGTTCAGGAATCAACGCAGCAGCGGTAGACCAGCTACTCTCCTGTTCTGAGAGGTTAAATGACTGGTTTTATGAATGGAGTCTGGTGGCTGGAGAGAGAGCGATATCAGTACATTACCTTTGCTCCAAACTCCATCGACTGTAGTAATACACCGACTATGGAGAAGTACACTGAGAAACACCTGAACTCTCCCTTTAAGGCCGCAAAGCAACTCAAACTATTTATTAATAATTTTAATAAACTTTAATAAATGCAGGTTTGTTGTGTCCAGATGTTTTTACTCACATGCTGTTTGACCACCAGGTTCTTCACTCCCTCCATCACAAACTGGGAACCAGTATTCATCACTCTGGAGAACAGGCTGAGGAGGAAGAGGAAGAAGAGGAGGAGGAGGAGGAGGAGGGAGGAGAGGGAGGAGGAGGAGGAGGGAGGAGAGGGAGGAGGAGGAGGAGGGGGAGGAGGAGGAAGAGGAGGAGGAGAGGGAGGAGGAGGAGTACAGGGTTAGGCTGGTAACAACCTGTTTCGACTAAATGAATAAAAATACTATTACTGAAAGTAGTAATACTGCCACTGTTACTGCTGGTACCACACTTTCTACTGCTGCTACTGGTACTACAGTGAATACTATGAATACTACTCCTACTACTACTACTATGTGATGGTTTCTGGACTCACCCCATGGGTTTGACTCCACTGTTGCCGTAGTTTGCCGGGGTGGTGGCCATCTTGGTGAAGGCCCTGAAAAAGAGGAGAGGAAACCAGAATGACTCAACGCCACCGAGGACACGTCCACAACAGTACGTCTTTGTTTTAAAGCGCGTTTACGCCGGTGTTTCAGAACTCCTGAAAGACGCCGCTGACGCCGTCTTAGTTTGAAAACTACGTTTTAGCAAAGAGACGAAACTCTGGTGTTTTTTTAACAACAGCTGCTGCCGCCATCTTGGACTGAAAGCTTATTAGGGCCAGCGAAGGCTCTATTGAAACTGTAGAAATGATTCTTCTTTTTCTTAAAATGAATCACCTTTTTGACGAACTTAACGTGCTCAAAAAGTTGTTAAACTTGGCACACTTATCAGACGCGGTGAAATATTTTAAATTTTAAGGGTCTCGGGCTCGGGTGTTTTAAAATGGCTCGCCTCGCTCCGGTTTCACCTACATGTATGAAATTCCTCTTAGAATCAATCGTTCGTTCCATTGCAACATCAGCACCCAGCAGCAGAGCTACGCCATTTTGGACTGAAAGCGACTACCGGATGCCAGTAAAACGTCCTCCTAAGAAGAGACGTACAAAAGTAAAATTACATTATTTATATTCTGTTGTCATATTCTACTGAAATGGTCTGTGTTGAACAATAAAATATTATAAATATAATAATCATTTTCAGTCCAAAATGGTGGCAGCAGCTTTTGTAAAAAAAACACCGGAGTTCCGTCTCTCTGCTTCCAGACTCTCTGGTTAAATAATCAAAGAGTTAAACACGGCCGTTGTTCCCCTTTAAGACATGAGACGGACTTACTTCCACTGTTTGATGTAGTTGAGAGATGAAAGGTCGCAGCCTGCGTCCAACAGAGCCGTCTTATACTGCTCCAAGTCCGACTGAAACACACACACACACACACACACACACACACACACAATGAACTCTGATAACTAGACGAGAAAACGGGAGGAAACACAACCTGGTGCACTGAAGCTCACTCCTCTAGCATGCTAACGTTAGCATGTTAATATGATGAGGCTAATATTGGACACGCATTGGAGGGGTGTCAAACATACGGAACCTGCCAAAATACAAAAATAAAAAATGCATAAATAAATAAATAAATCATATGAAACTAAAACAAACTTAGGAATCTATTGGAAAATGGACAGCTCCTTCATTTGCATAATGAGGCAGAAATGTATAAAGAATAGCATACGGAAAAAAAAAAAAAATTTAAATAAATAAATTGGGGAAATAGATACAAAGATACATTTAAAAATAAATATTAAATAAATAAAAAATTAATACAAAAGTAAATGAATAAATAAAAAATAAATGCACAAATAAATAAATAACTGTAAAAAAAAATTAAATAAAAATAAATACATAAATAAATAAAAGGGAAAATTAAACAGAAGAGTATATAAAATAAGTGAATTAATACAAATTGAAATGAATAAAGAAATATCAATTTTATGTCACATTTTATCAATTAATTAATGGCTACATTTATTTTAAATATTATTTTTGCTACAATTATTTATTTATTTATTCATCGAGTCGTTTATTTATTTATTCATTTATTTTTTTATTTTGGCAGGTTCTATGCTCCATATGAGGGCCCCAGAGGTTCCAATCTGGCCCGCTGGAAGACTTTGAAAGTGTGAAAATTGCAGAGAAGTCATTAATTCACATTTTTAAATGAAGTGCACTGCTATTCCTATTAGTCCACTGGTGGTAAAAAGAAATCCATTCACCTATGTATCACGATATTTATTTTTACGATTTTTTTATAGATGTTTTAACACCAGAATGGATATATCTGCTTCATCTGAGTCTATGTGGAGGTAGAAGGAAGTTACTGCTTTTATTGTGGTAGTCTGAGTAACGTGACGTCATATCCGCTCCGTATCCGTCAACCAAAACAAACCTCAGAGAGTCTAAACCGTTGGAGGATCAGCGTAGATACGACCTGCACCCTCCCATGTTAAGAACGATAGCCGATAGAGAACCAAGCTGACTGAAGAAGGAAGGACAACCGCCGCCGTCATGGCGGCCGCGGCTAACGCATGAGCTAATGTTAAACGTGAATCATAAAGTAGCAGTGAGATGGAGCTCAGAAATGGAGGAGTAGCTAGTGTTTATTTAACGTGTCTCCATGACTTCATCCGTCCATCCTTCCTCAATCTTAAAAGTAAAACATCGTTAATTCTTCCTGCCCGTCGTCGGCCATGTTTGTTTACCTTTTTTTCCTGTTGCTGATGAATGAATCTGTTAACGTGTGGTCTGCTGGAACTAAACTGTTAGCACAACGTGTCGTTATGTGTGGGCTCTCTTACATTTTACACATCTGGTGAGATCTGAAACATCTGTCAGTGTCGGGCCGGCCTTAAGAGAATCAGATCTTGGCTGTTTTACCGATGTTGAATGATCATGATCAACGTTCTCTGGTCTGAACTGAGACAAACACTTTCTGGAGTTCAGCGAGTTTTTGAAAACCTGCGGACGTCTTCGTGGAATGAGTGCAAACATGGTCAGAATATGCTAACGCAGCGGTCAGCTACCTGCAGCTCTTCAGCTCCTCTCCAGTGGCTCCCTGTGGAGCTTTAAACATGAAAATGAAGAACTGCTCTTTGTTCACATTTTCATTTCTTATTGATCATTGTTGTAGGTCTATGGTACGACGGCACGACGGAGTGTTAGGGCCACATTGAGGAAAAAAATACATCTGAGATTTAGAGAATAAAGTCAGAATATTATAAAGTAGTAATTGTACGTGTTATTTAATTTTTTCCTCATAAAGGTTATGACTATAATCTCGTTATATTACGACTTTATTCTCGTAAAGTTACGACTTTTTTTCTCCTAATATTCTGACTTTATTCTGTAAACCCCTCAATGTGGCCCTAATACTCCGTAGTACATCGTCTCTTTGGCCCTCACTGCATTAGACTCATATACTATATACTGAGACTATAAACTGTTCCAGATAGATTTTTTCTCCTGATAGTTACGGTTGCTGACCCCTGCTCTAATGAATGCAAAGCCTGAACTGCTGGTGCAGTAGATCTTTAACAGGGAACTGAAAATAATCAGAATCACAGTCGCTGTCACTTCATGAAGGATGAGAGGCGATTCCTGCCAAACTAAACCTGATCCAGCTGTGCTGCTCTCACAGTGACTCTCACCAGGTCTCTGTTTGCAGAGAGGAACGCTTTGGCTCCACCATCTCTGTTCTATCATCACGGCTCATAATGAAACTACGAAGACGGCGGAGCCAAGAAGATGCTTCTCATAAAGCCGTGGCTATTGATCAGTAGAATGTGGTTTTGGGGACATGAGGGCACAGCTGACAGTGAAACCATCTGTCTAAACCATTCCTGCTGTTTGCCAACCCACAGCTGGTTACGTAAGCGTCCCCTGTGCTGTTTGAAGAAGCCAGACCGGGGACGCTGGGAAGAACCGGAGGTCTGTCATCTCAGCAGTGAACTGTTGTTTGTTTCAATTTTTCCAACGACGCAATACTCAAGAGGAATTTCTGCGATCCCAGAAATAAACAGCGTCTTTGAGTCTAAAGCTTCACGGGTCGTCAGCGAGATGCTGCCAACGCATTCTCGCCTGATTATTTTGGCCGTCGCCTTCTTGGTTTTTAACCGTCACCTTCTTGGTTTTTGGCGACTAGAGACTGGTAAACCTGATGAATCCATCGGTACCAACCATGTCAGACTAGCTGGTCATGAAGGAGGTTAAATAACGCTCCAAACTGACACTACATTTTTTCGAGGAAAAACTGTCATGTCCATGTTCAAAGGGGTCCCTTGACCTCTGACCTCCAGATCAGTGAATGTAAATGGGTTCTATGGGTACCCACAAGTCTCCCCTTTACAGAAATGCCCACTTTATGATCATCACATGCAGTACAGATGTGTAGCTTTCACCTTTTCTGAGATGGAGGCCAAAGCAGGAACACATTAAACATGTCAAGGCTGAATGGTGACTGAATGACGGCGAGGTTTGGAGCACTCAGAAGCAGGAGCGGCTTAAGGCACAGGCCATATAGGCGGTTGCCAAGGGCGCCACCTTCAGGGGGGAGGGTGTTGGGGGTGTTGGGGGTTGCTGGTCGCCCTCTAAAAATAGAAGACCCTTAAAGACAGGGTTGACGATGTTTTCCAGTACACACTATTTGTTATATTAGTTGAAATGGTCTTCAGCAGCCTGAAGCTGCTGCTGTTCCTGGATGTTTATTAGTAGCAGTAACATCTGTAACCACAGAAACAAACAACATGTACTGACGTGACAAGCAGCAGCTTCTGGAAGTAACTAAACCAAGCCGCTGGGCCACGTCATGGCAAACTATTAATACCCGAAGAATGATCAACCTGGGGAGAGCTGCAGGTGCACGACATGGAGACCGGGCCAATGTCCATGCCTTTAAGACCCAAACAAGACCCAGACCCGACCTGAGAACAAGCCCTATTATTATTATTTTTTTATTTATTTTCATTTCCAAAACTGTGTGTCTGAGGTCTGATTCATTCACGGGAAACTTTACTGATTTTCAACCGACTCTGTGTCACTGCAGCGCGGCGGTACATGCAGCGTACGTCCACCTGATGACGACGAGAAACGACCGGCAGAGTTTTACCGGCGGGTGAGCAGAGGGGCTCCGGGCGCCGTTTGTCTAGTTCAGGGGTCAAAAAAATAAAAAATAAATCTGAGATTTTGAGAATAAAGTCAGAAGTTTACGAGAAAAAAATGTCGTAATATTACTAGAAAAAATAAAATAACAGTTAATATTCTGACTTTATTCTCTAAATCTCAGATGTATTTTTTTCCTCAATGTGGCCCTAATACTCCGTCGTACCGTCGTACCATAGACCTACAACTATGGTAAATGAAAATGAAAATGTAAACAAAGAGCAGTTCTTCATTTCCATGTGTAAAGCTCCACAGGGAGCCGCTGAAGAGCTGCAGGTTGCTGACCGCCGGTCTAGAAGTACCGCCACGCTGCAGTAACGATACCACACAGCCGGTTCCTCTTCCATCTCTCTGCCCACTTTGTAGCGTCCCAATCGAATGTGAATGATTTGATATAAATCCCTCTTGTTACTGTACAACGCTCAAATGTTCTGTTTCACTGTGAGGTACGTCACTGTGCAGCAGCTGGAGACGCTCTGGCTTCAGTTTCACTGGGACTTTAAAGACTGTCGCAGCATTTTAGAAACCTTTTTGCTCTCTTTTTTTCACTTTTAATATTCAGGTATAAAAGTAACTCCATTTGCACGCATTAATGTTCCTGACCTTTGACCCTGGCGGTGCTGAAGGTGTGTTCGCTGCGTCTCTTTACTCCAGAGGACGATGAGGAGCATTGTCGTGCTGTGTTTTTAATTTCCCGTCTCCTCAGATCTCCCACTTTCCCTCTCCCTCTCCCTCTCCCTCTCTCTCTCTCTCTCTCTCTGTTTGGTTCCTGGAAGTAAACACTGAACCAGAGCGGAGCGACAAACTAAACCACAACCTTCACGTCACCGCCTCTCACACAGCTTCTAATACATCCCAGCATGCCCCACAAAAACACTGTAACTCTACTTCCCCTCACAGGTTCTTAGTTATTATAGGGCTGAACTGGTGTCATAATGCAGCGCAGGGCACAAACAACTCTGAAATATGAGTTATCCATTTAAATTAGGACTGTCAATCGATTAAAATATTTAATCACAGTTAATCACATGATTGTCCGTAGTTCATCGTGACTAATCACAAATTAATCACACATTTCTTATCTGTTCTAAATGAACCCTAAAGGGAGATTAGTCCAGTATTTAATCCTCTTATCAACATGGGAGCGGACAAATATGCTGCTTTATGTAAATATATGTATATATTTATTATTGTAAATCAATAAACAACACAGATCAATGACAGATATTGATCCAGAAACCCTCACAGGTACTGCATTTAGCATAAAACAATATGCTCCAATCATAACATGGCAAACTGCAGCCCAACAGGCAACAACAGCTGTCAGTGTGTCAGTGTGCTGACTTGACTATGACTTGCCCCAGACTGCATGTGATTATCATAAAGTGGGCATGTCTGTAAAGGGGAGACTCGTGGGTACCCATAGAACCCATTTACATTCACTGATCTGGAGGTCAGAGGTCAAGGGACCCCTTTGAAAATGGACATGACAGTTTATCCTCACCAACATTTAGTGTAAGTTCGGAGCGTTATTTAACCTCCTTCATGACCAGCTAGTCTGACATGGTTAGTACCGATGGATTCATCAGGTTTATAGTTTACTATGATACCAGTATCTTCACTCTAGCTTTAAAACTGAGCCGCTACAACCTCCAAAAGATCGATTGTGTTAATGTGTTAAAGAAATGAGTGCCGTTAAAACCACTTTGCGTTAACGCGTTGTTGTTATAGCGTTAACTTTGACGGGCCGACTGTGAACATCTTTAAACTTTGAAGTAGAAACATGACGTAGAACAAGACGCTCCCGTGTGTATAAGAATGACAACAAACTAAGTGTTGATAAGTCAGAACATCTTTATGAGTAAAGTTTGGCCCCTTTGAGAGAAAAACCGCTTCCTGTTTTCAACATCTAAATATTTTCCGTGTTAGCGACGTGTTGTCAAATCAGGTCCTTGTTGTGCTCACCGACACGTCAGCGTGTCCAAGACCGCCGCTGACGCTGTGATGAATGATGATGAAGTGTGTTATTAGAGTGGAGTGAACCGGGACCACAGACCTGGTGAGTCACCAAACCAGAACCAGAACCGTCACCATGTGTGTGTGTGTGTGTGTGTGTGTGTGTGTGTGTGTGTGTCTCTGTGTGTGTGTGCGTTACCTCTGAGGGAGCCTGCTGAGCAGTGATGTAGAAGATGAGGAAGAGTCTCATTTTGTCTTCGGGGGTCCCGGCTGACAGAACACAAACATTGACTTTTGTTTAGTCTGTTATTTTACTGTAATACACAACCTGCAGCTGGGACTACGTTTCCCACAATGCCTTTCTGAAGTATGAGTGTGTGTTCGTACCGTCTGGGTCACTGATGATGTCCAGCAGAGATTTATCTAAAGTCGACTTGCTCATCAGTTTCTCTTCATACTCAAAGTACACGTCCAGTTTACGACTCTGAGGACACAAACACATCATCGGGTTACTGTTCAAACCGTGTACTAATACTACTAATACACTGTGTACTAATACTACTGTATACACTGTGTACTAATACTACTAATACACTGTGTACTAATACTACTGTATACACTGTGTACTAATACTACTGTATACACTGTAGTATTAGTACATACAGTAGCATTAGTACATACTGTAGTATTAGTACACTGTGTACTAATACTACTGTATGTACTAATGCTACTGTATGTACTAATACTACTGTATACACTGTGTACTAATACTACTGTACACACTGTGTACTAATACTACTGTATACACTGTGTACTAATACTACTGTATACACTGTAGTATTAGTACATACAGTAGCATTAGTACATACTGTAGTATTAGTACACTGTGTACTAATACTACTGTATGTACTAATGCTACTGTATGTACTAATACTACTGTATACACTGTGTACTAATACTACTGTACACACTGTGTACTAATACTACTGTACACACTGTGTACTAATACTACTGTATACACTGTGTACTAATACTACTGTATACACTGTAGTATTAGTACATACAGTAGCATTAGTACATACAGTAGTATTAGTACACTGTGTACTAATACTACTGTATGTACTAATGCTACTGTATGTACTAATACTACTGTATACACTGTGTACTAATACTACTGTACACACTGTGTACTAATACTACTGTATACACTGTGTACTAATACTACTGTATGTACTAATGATACTGTATGTACTAATACTACTGTATACACTGTGTACTAATACTACTGTATATACGTCTGTACCTTGATGTGGTCGAGGACCGCAGTGGCGACGTTGGTGTGAAGGTCGATCAGCCTCTTCTTCTCTAGCAGCTCAGGCAGAGAGCTGCAGCACACAGACAAATACATATAAACCTCAGTCTGGTACACTTTATACTGCAGTATCTCAGTAATCTGTAGTAGAAGATGATTAAATACACGACTATCTCAGTCTGGTACACTTTATACTGCAGTATCGCAGTAATCTGTAGTAAAAGATGATTAAATACACGACTATCTCAGTCTGGTACACTTTATACTGCAGTATCGCAGTAATCTGCAGTAGAAGATGATTAAATACACGACCAAAAGACCTCCACCCCTGAACAATCCTCCGACTGTTCGTTTTACCCAAAAACAACATGTCTGTCGGTCCCATTTCACAGTTAAACGGACTTGTTGAGCAGACGGCAGGTTGTTTTGGTTAACACAGTTTCATGGTTACAGATAATAAAATAACAACAGTGTTGTAACGGTGGAAATCACAACCAAAAGTCTGATCAGATGTTCCCTGGCTCTGGGCTCTCTGAGGTCCTCTGACGTTTATGGAAAGTCACTCTTTTAGAGGTTACTGAGAAGCTTATGGGAAACGGAAGGTATTCACTGAGGGGGGAGAACAGAAGTGAAAACAGGCTTCACTCGGAGGAGTTCTCAGGAACACGGAGATCTGATGGAGCAGATGGTGTTCAGGGATTTACTGAAGGGCACCAGAAACATTTTAAAGACCTGCTCATGTACAGGTTCATACTAGTATTCTGGGTTTCTACTACGACATGTTTACATATTTTAATGTTCAAAAAACACATTCTTTATCTCATCCCATCGGTGTGACTATACCTCTATAGAGCCCTTTCATTAGGCTAACACTGGAGGCTAACTAACGCCAGCAGTGGGCTAACATTAGCTGGAGGCTAACTAACGCTAGCAGTGGGCTAACACTGAAGGCTAACTAACGCTAGCAGTGGGCTAACATTAGCTGGAGGCTAACTAACGCTAGCAGTGGGCTAACATTAGCTGGAGGCTAACTAACGCTAGCAGTGGGCTAACACTGGAGGCTAACTAACGCCAGCAGTGGGCTAACATTAGCTGGAGGCTAACTAACGCTAGCAGTGGGCTAACACTGGAGGCTAACTAACGCTAGCAGTGGGCTAACACTGGAGGCTAACTAACGCCAGCAGTGGGCTAACATTAGCTGGAGGCTAACTAACGCTAGCAGTGGGCTAACATTAGCTGGAGGCTAACTAACGCTAGCAGTGGGCTAACATTAGCTGGAGGCTAACTAACGCCAGCAGTGGGCTAACATTAGCTGGAGGCTAACTAACGCCAGCAGTGGGCTAACACTGGAGGCTAACTAACGCTAGCAGTGGGCTAACATTAGCTGGAGGCTAACTAACGCTAGCAGTGGGCTAACATTAGCTGGAGGCTAACTAACGCTAGCAGTGGGCTAACACTGGAGGCTAACTAACGCTAGCAGTGGGCTAACACTGGAGGCTAACTAACGCTAGCAGTGGGCTAACATTAGCTGGAGGCTAACTAACGCCAGCAGTGGGCTAACATTAGCTGGAGGCTAACTAACGCTAGCAGTGGGCTAACATTAGCTGGAGGCTAACTAACGCCAGCAGTGGGCTAACATTAGCTGGAGGCTAACTAACGCCAGCAGTGGGCTAACACTGGAGGCTAACTAACGCTAGCAGTGGGCTAACACTGGAGGCTAACTAACGCTAGCAGTGGGCTAACATTAGCTTGAGGCTAACTAACGCTAGCAGTGGGCTAACACTGGAGGCTAACTAACGCCAGCAGTGGGCTAACACTGGAGGCTAACTAACGCTAGCAGTGGGCTAACACTGGAGGCTAACTAACGCCAGCAGTGGGCTAACACTGGAGGCTAACTAATGCTAGCAGTGGGCTAACACTGGAGGCTAACTAACGCCAGCAGTGGGCTAACACTGGAGGCTAACTAATGCTAGCAGTGGGCTAACACTGGAGGCTAACTAACGCTAGCAGTGGGCTAACACTGGAGGCTAACTAACGCTAGCAGTGGGCTAACATTAGCTGGAGGCTAACTAACGCCAGCAGTGGGCTAACACTGGAGGCTAACTAACGCCAGCAGTGGGCTAACATTAGCTGGAGGCTAACTAACGCTAGCAGTGGGCTAACACTGGAGGCTAACTAACGCTAGCAGTGGGCTAACATTAGCTGGAGGCTAACTAACGCTAGCAGTGGGCTAACATTAGCTGGAGGCTAACTAACGCTGGCAGTGGGCTAAAGCTACTCATCTAAAATGTCCTCTTGCTGTGTTGTTGGGTCTCTAAACTACGGTGTACGGTCATAGACCTGCTCTATATATAAAGCGTCTCCAGATAACTTCTGTTGTGATTTGACGCTATACAAAAATAAATTGAATTGAATTGAATATCGGAGAAATGTCTCAGAGATGGAGGGTAGATGTTGCTAATATTTTAGCCTTCTGCTAATGGCTGCTGTTGCTATGTATAGCAGAGCGTTGCTATGTATAGCAGATCGTTGCTATGTATAGCAGAGCGTTGCTATGTATAGCAGAGCGTTGCTATGTATAGCAGAGCGTTGCTATGTATAGCAAAGCTTTGCTATGTATAGCAGACCTTTGCTATGTATAGCAGAGCGTTGCTATGTATAGCAAAGCTTTGCTATGTATAGCAGAGCGTTGCTATGTATAGCAGAGCGTTGCTATGTATAGAAGAGCGTTGCTATGTATAGCAGAGCGTTGCTATGTATAGCAAAGCTTTGCTATGTATAGCAGAGCGTTGCTATGTATAGCAGAGCGTTGCTATGTATAGAAGAGCGTTGCTATGTATAGCAGAGTGTTGCTATGTATAGCAGACCGTTGCTATGTATAGCAGAGCGTTGCTATGTATAACAGACCGTTGCTATGTATAGCAGACCGTTGCTAGGTATAGCAGACCGTTGCTAGGTATAGCAGACCGTTTCTATGTATAGCAGACCGTTGCTAGGTATAGCAGACCGTTGCTAGGTATAGCAGACCGTTGCTAGGTATAGCAGACCGTTGCTAGGTATAGCAGACCGTTGCTATGTATAGCAGACCGAACAGATGAAGGCGATGGTGTTCGCTGTGATCGGTACCTGACAGCAGAGGTGAGCTTGGCTGTGTTGTCTGACAGCATGCTGATGGCTCCTTCATCCTCGCCCTCTAAACCCTGCAGACACACAGAGATCAATAAGGAATAACCACACAGGGATCAAGCGAAATCAACCGTTAGAGTCGTGGACAAAGTCTCGGCGACTTGGACGTGATCTCAGGGACTCAGAAAAACTCTTGAAGGTTCAGATATTGAAGCAGATTCAACTCTGGGGAGTTGGACATAAAAATAACTTCAGATACGACCTCTGACTTGGACTTGACGTTCGGCTAGTTTACCACAAGGCAGCCATTTGTTGTCCATATTGTGTGTGTGTGTCTCACCATGATGCTCTTGAGGCGTTTCACCTCGTCCTCCTGGGCTCTGTAGGTGTCCAGCTCCTCCTGGACCGACTCCGCCACCTCTGGGAACGGACTGTAACACACAACACGGCACGCTCAACGTCCAACCAATGAATGAGCTTCTAACTTTATACTTCCTGAGTCAACTTGGAGAAAATGGGCCTCAACAACACTGGAAACCTGAAGGGTTCGTCTCCAACATCAGCACTCCAGATGGACAGGAGAGTTTGTCACGTACAATAAGATATCATCAGTATATAGATTTAACTTGTGATGTTATTATGAGTTACATTTAATGCCTGTAATAATGTTATTTTGTTCCCACAATTCATGTGTGATGATGTTAGCCCCCCATAGGAGACATTTCATTGACCTCCCAGTATAAAATGACCTGTGGTGACCTCTAGGATAATCACAGCCTCATGAAACTTTACAGCCACAAACTAGAGACCTAGAGCATTCAGAAGATGGATGGATCAGACTAGAGACCTAGAGCATTCAGAGGATGGATGGATCAGACTAGAGACCTAGAGCATTCAGAGGATGGATGGATCAAACTAGAGACCTAGAGCATTCAGAGGATGGATGGATCAAACTAGAGACCTAGAGCATTCAGAGGATGGATGGATCAAACTAGAGACCTAGAGCATTCAGAGGATGGATATCTTTTTCATATATTTTATAAATCCATTTTGGAAATTTTTCAAATATTTTACAAAAACTTTTTGGATATTTTTCATATATTTTACTAATAATATTTGGATATTTTTCACATATGTCTGAATGGTCTTTGATGCTTTTAGCTTGTAGAAAGTCTTCTTCACTAATAGATGTTATTTTGTTTAGTTTTCATATATTTTACTGATATTTTTCGAATATCTTTCAGACAATTTTCACATATTTTTGAGATATTTTTCACATATTTTACTAATAAATAATATTTAAAGCCTGTACCAAAACTAGTGAAATAAAATGAACCCCCACCTCCTCCTCTTCATCCTCCTCTAACCCTTCCTCCAGAAGAACTCACCTGCCCTTGTGTTTCTGCCAGAACTTGTCGGCGGCAGTCAGGTCGTAGGTCTTTCTGTTCTTCTTCTTCGGTCTGGCGCCGGCGGGAGACGGCTCGGCCCCCGCCCCCTCCTCCATCACCACCCTGTTCAGCTGGTAGTCCTGGTGGACACAAACACACACTCATAAAGGTCTGGTCCACCTGTCGTCAGGTGACCTTTGACGTCTGGCTCCATTGGTTGGTTTTGGCAGGTTACAGCCCATAGTGCTGCCAGTACAACCGATGCCATTATTTGTATTATAAAGTGTTTTTCCTGCGTTAAATGACCTAAATCAGCTCTTTTAATGCACTGAATCCGGAGTGAAACCACAGAGAGAAAACAAAAACGTCATCATCTAACGTCACTTTACACTCCTGAAATCCTACAAGTGATTCTGAGACACTTAATGAATATAAAAGCTGATCCTGAGAGTGCTGCTGTGTTAAAGATATCTGGGATGCAGTCCAGACCAGAGACAGCTCATTGCACCACAGTGGATCCAGACGGAGGATCATAATAACACCGCTGTTGTCATGGGAACAGCAGAGGGATGAGGAGGGAGATTTAGTGGTGGGATCCCGTCTCCTGCTGGGTGGTGGACGGCTGACATGTTTACAGGAAAGAGACGACAGACAGAGCGCTGCCATCTGGACCGGCCGTCGCAGACAGAGCTGGCAAAACTGGACCACAAGAGAAACCAGATCAGGGTCTGGATTCTGGACCAGACGTTAAAAAAAGAAGTAATTTCACCTGTTTCCAACACAAATCAACTTGTTTCAAGAGTCATTTTTTTTACTCTGGCGCAGCGACACATCTCTCTCTGACTTGTTTTAAGATGCTGACAGTCGTTTCATCATAACTCCTAAAACAAAGAATTCTTCTTCTTCTCTCCCGCCACAAAAGCGTGATCGTGTCCAGTCAGAAGTCTGAGAGGACGACTCTATACTCGGCTGATAGCGAGTACCGATCTGATACCACCAACCTCGCTTTCCTAACTTTATTAATCTTAATGTAATAAATAAATACATACAAAGTTACGTAGTTGTTAGTTATTATTAAAATAATAAATTGTACACTAGCATCTTCAATTCAAGTGCAAACCTTTTAAATGAAGCAACAAATTGGTCAAAACTATGGAATTAAACTTCCCGTCTATAAAGTATACAGTGTATATATTAATATCAGGGCTGTCAGAGTTAACGTGATAATAACGAGTTAAAGCAAATTTGTTTAACGACACTAATTTCTTTAACACATTAATGCAACTTTTTTTTAAACTTGTGACATTTTCACATATTTTTGGGAAATTTTTCAATATTATTTTCACATATTTTACTAATAATTCTTCAGACATTTTGGGGATATTTTTGGGATATTTTTCACGTTTTACTAAAAAAATTTCGCACATGTTTCAAATAGTTTTCACATATTTTAATAATATTTTTGGGATATCTTTCACATATTTTACTAATACTTTTTTGGCCATTTTTCACATAATTCACTTATAATTTTTCAGACATTTTTTGGATTTTTTTCAATATTTTTTCAAATATTATATATATATCTTTTTGGGATATTTTTGGGACATTTTCACATATTTATCAATATTTCTTTCACATATTTTACTAAAAATTTTGGGATATTTTTCACATATGTCTGAATGTTTTTTACTGCTTATAGCTTGTAGAAAGTTGTCTTTACTAATAGAATTTACTTTGATTAGCTTTCGCATATTTTTCAGAAATTTTTATGATATTTTTCAATATTTTGTTTTACATATTTTAATAATAATTCTTCGGACATTTTTCACATATTTTACTATTACTTTTCGTATATTTTTCACATTATGTCTGAATGGTTTTTCATGCTTTTAGCTTGTAGAAAGTCCTCTTTACTAATAGATGTTATTTCATTTAGTACATTGAGATCAAAATGCTGTCTAATGGTTCAACCAGACTGACAGCTGAGAGAGACAAAGATCCCTCTGAGCAGCGTGGGATCATGGGAGTTGTTGTCTTCATGTCAGTCAGCTTCAAAGTTTTTTTTTACCACAGAGGTCTCCTCCTCTCCAGAACAAACACTGAATAAAGCAGCTTCACGTTAAAAAGGTGTGTGTGTGTGAGTGTGTGTGTGTGTGTGTGTGTGTGTGTGTGACTGATGACGTGTTATATAACACATCCATGTAACTCTACATTCCAGTGCTGTCGGTATTAACCTCAGAAACTCTGCAGCTGACAGCGCTCTGGCTTTGCATGAATTAGTGTGTATGTGCGTGCGTGCGTGCGTGTGCGTGTGTGTGTGTGTGTGTGTGAGTGTGTGAGAGCCTCAGACAGGAAGTCAGACAGCGAAAGAAAATGTGAATCTGCTTCTACAAAAATTTTAAGTAAAACAATCTGTTCCTCAAGCAGGAGTAAACCTTTGAGTAGAGTTTCTCTATAACCTTTTATGTTTATGATTTATGATTGACAGCTCACCAGGACGTCGTGGATCAGCGCCTGATAGGTCCAGGTGTGGTGGAGGGGCGTGGCCATGTCCACGTTACGATCTGCCAGGACGAACAGAGGCCTCTGGAAACTGGAGAGGAGAGAAGAGTCGTTACACACACAGAGCCCACGCCTGGCCTGCTAGTGATACACAGCACTGCATTATGGGAAGTGGAGTTTCCCCATGACCTCACACCGCCTCAGTTTTATCCTTCTTGTTTACCTGAACTGTCCGGCGGCCATGTTGTCTCCGGTGAAGAGACTGTTTCTGGCGTCGCGCAGGTTCTCACGGAGCTTCTTATCCAACTTCTACAACACACACAAAATATAATATAATATAAATATTTCAGTTATCATTTTTTTTTAATTTATTTTATATATTTTTTTAAATGTATGAATTTATTTATGTTTAAGCATTTATTTATTTATCAAGTCATTTATCTATATTTTTATTTATCAAGTCATTTATTCATTTATTCATTATCAAGTCATTTATTTATATTTTTATTTATCAAGTCATTTATTTATTTATTTATCAAGTCATTTATTTATTTATTTATCAAGTCATTTATTTATTTCTTTATTTATTCATTTATTTGGCAGGTCCAAACTGAATGAAAAGGTTGACGTTCTGTCATTGAACCAATCAGATCGGCTGATTCGTCAGAGTGAACTCACCACGGCGACCATCTCTGCTGCGTTTCCACGGGGACAGCGAATGATTGGCACCGCACCTGATCAACAACAACAACAACAGACTTTAAATAAAGTCTCACCCTGTTGAACACATGGAAACATTAAAAACAACAGAACAAACTTATAGAACAGATTTTAAAGGAGGAGAATGAGTAAACGCTTCCATCTGGTGGACAGAGACAAACATTTCAGTTGAAACAGCTTCATTTCTGCTTCAAATAAATAACTCAAATAACTGAATCATGTCAAGATATTTAGATTAAAAATATATATTTTTTTTCCTTTATAAAAACTGACATCACATCATTGTCATTACGTCGTGTCTGGGTTCATAACGTCACCCGGCGGCGAGCTGTATTCACATTCAGTGACATCACACTGACTGTATCTAGCAGCCACACATCTCTACTGCGGTGTGAACCCAAAATAATCAGATTGTGTTGTGATTTAATATCAATAAACAGATCAAAATGATGCTGAAGTAACTACATAATGATGCTGACTAGTAAAAAGTCTGAATTCCTGCTTTGTCAGGTCTGTTACCATGACGACAAGCAGACAACTTTTAATGTGCTTGTTTTCTGAATGGAGTCTGGATGGATCAGAGCCGGGCTACGCAGCTGCTCCATCAACACTCAACATGACGTCATCTCAGCATTAAATTGTTGTTTAGAACTTGCGTCTCTTCGCCTCTTTGCATTTAACCATTTCAGTTTTTATTTTGGCACAACATGAACTCCCGGTAAACACCGTGAGGTTCATCAGAGGAACTCACCCAGAGTGACAAAGAAACAGAAGAGACTGTCCACGATGGTGTCCATGATGGCCTCCATGTCTGTGTCCTGGATGTCTGCTCTGTTGATGGCTGCAGGACAGACACACAGGAGAGACACACAGGTGAGACACACAGGTGAGACACACAGGTGAGACACACAGGAGAGACACACAGGTGAGACACACAGGTGAGACACACAGGTGAGACACACAGGTGAGACATACATCTTGATTTTTGGCCTCAGCGTTGTAGCGGTGTGTTTTGATGAAAGCGTCGTTATTTGGGATTGCAAACTATGTCAACGTATTTATTTTTCTCTCCACATGTTGACTGATACGTAGCTGGACACTGTGGTGTGTTGCTTGTGACGTCTACTGGGCTTGTTGTGGTAGTCGGTGTTACACAGTGATGGGGAACACACCGATTACATTACGTCCCCAGGGTCCCCACCCACCCTCAGAAAAATTCCCCCAAAAAGTCTGAAAATTCCCCAAAAAGTCAAAAAAAAAGTCTGAAAAATGTCCGATAAAAGTTTGAAAAATGTCAAAAAAAATCTGAAAAATGTCCGAAAAAAGTTTGAAAAATGTGCAAAAAGTAAAAAAAAAAAAACTAAAAAATGTTGAAAAAAAGTTGAAAAAATCCGAAAAAAAAAGTCTGAAAAATGTCCGATAAAAGTTTGAAAAAAATTCTAAAAAAAATCTGAAAAATGTCCAATAAAAGTTTGAAAAATGTCAAAAAAGTAAAAAAAAAAAAAATCTGAAAAATGTCCGAAAAAAGCTTGAAAAATGTGCAAAAAGTAAAAAAAAAACAAACTAAAAAATGTCGAAAAAAAGTTGAAAAACATCCGAAAAAAAATTCTAAACAAAATCTGAAAAATGTCCAATAAAAGTTTGAAAAATGTCAAAAAAAATCTGAAAAATGTCCGATAAAAGTTTGAAAAATGTCAACAAAGTAAAAAAAAAAAAATCTGAAAAATGCCCCAAAAAGTCAAAAAAAGTCTGAAAAATGTCCAAAACAAATCTGAAAAATGTCCAGTAAAAGTTTGAAAAATGTGCAAAAAGTCAAAAAATATCCGAAAAAAAAGTCTGAAAAATGTCCGATAAAAGTTTGAAAAATGTCAAAAAAAAATCTGGAAAATGTCCGATAAAAGTTTGAAAAATGTCAAAAAAAAATCTGGAAAATGTCCGAAAAAAGTTTGAAAAATGTGCAAAAAGTAAAAAAAAAAAAAAAACTAAAAAATGTAGAAAAAAAGTTGAAAAACATCTGAAAAAAATGTCAAAAAAATGTCCGATAAAAGTTTGAAAAAAATTCTAAAAAAATCTGAAAAATGTCCAATAAAAGTTTGAAAAATGTCAAAAAAAATCTGAAAAATGTCCGATAAAAGTTTGAAAAATGTCAAAAAAGTCAAAAAAAAATATCTGAAAAATGCCCAAAAAATGTCCGAAAAAAGTCGAAAAATATCCGAAAAAAAAGTCTTAAAAAATGTTTGAATAAAATGTCTCCCTCGGCGCTCTTCCTGGAAGCTTGAATTTGCTGCGTGATGTTTACATTTGGTAACGTTTTTACGCACTCGTGTGTTGTTCGCCACTGACTCTGTGCTGCTGTGTGTGCGATCAGGTTGTAATAGAGCTGTGGTGTGTTCCGGCTAGCTGTGTTTGTGGTCGGCACTTCTTTGGTAGTTTGCTTTTAATGATGGAGTTTAATCTGAAAGCTTCCAGACTTCATTTTGTTGTATTTGGCTTTTTTTAATTCCACCTCCCTCTACCCATAATCCTCTGTGTTTTTGGGGATGTTTCCAATGTGTGTGTGTGTGTGTGTGT
Source organism: Sebastes umbrosus (assembly GCF_015220745.1). NCBI lineage: Eukaryota > Metazoa > Chordata > Actinopteri > Perciformes > Sebastidae > Sebastes > Sebastes umbrosus. The sequence goes on along the minus strand of NC_051284.1, from coordinate 31,678,264 downwards.
GTGTGTGTGTGTTTGTGTGTTACCGTGGTAGGAGATGAGCTCCTTGTTTTGATGGCAGAGGGTGAACATGTCGTCTTCCAGAGTGATGAAGTTCAGGTACTGATCATACACCTGAGACACACACAGACACACAGATTACTCATTTATCAAACAGAATGTATGTAGTCAGAGACGTCCTGAAGTCAAATATATCACGATCAATGTCAGACATTATTGATTATCCAGCAACCCAGAAATCAAAGAATAAAGACATTTCCCTCACAGATTAGTGCTATTTTGTTTTTAATTTATAATGTTTTATACTTCTGGTGAATATAATCCATCAATCTTATTTCCATAGATGTATTTTGTATATACAGTTCCCTTTGTTAACACCTTATTTTGAAAAGCGTACGTAGTCCCACGTGTCTACTTCCTCTAACTTCTCCAAGGTAGTCTCTAGCTCTCCTGTCAGCTCCGTTCTCTTTATCCATCCATGGTCAGCTCCATCGGGGCCGTTTCAATGCAGAGAACATAAATGTCAGTATCTGGGTTCTCTACAGTCGTAGCGTCGGCCCATTTGACCACGGAGACGAGAGCGACGGCCGGCTCCACCGCCACGTTACCGCCATACCATAACGTTACCGCCATACCATAACGTTACCTGCTAACATTTTCCGCACTTTTTTTCCAGATATTTTTCAGACATATATCAGCCTTTTGTTTGAACATATTCCTGCCTTTTTTTAGGATATATTTCGGCCATTTTTGGGCCATATTCTGGACATACTTTTGCATTTTTTTTTCAGCCTATGTTCGGACTTATTTTCGGACATATTTTTGTCATTTTTTAGAAGTTAGCATGCAGCTTTAGCTCTGCTCTGTCTAGCTCTGCTTTTCCTGTCAATGTGTGAAACCCAAAGTGTTTCCATCCTTTACTGGATGTGTAGTGTTTACCACGCTGGATTTAACATGGGAGGGTGCAGGTCGTATCCACAACGACCCTCCAACGGTTTAGACTCTCTGAGGTTTGTTTTGGTTGACGGATACGGAACAGATATGACGTCACGTTACTCAGACTACCACAATAAAAGCGGTAACTTCCTTCTACCTCTACATAGACTCAGATGAAGCAGATATATCCATTCTGGTATTAGAAAACTTGTTTTGAAATATAGATGAATCGATGGTTTTTCCCACCCCGATTCTGGGATGGAATTCCGAGCCTTCGCCTTCCCATCTAAATCTAAGGAGCTCTGGCATCATATTATTACTAATATACAGAATACTGCACGGCGTGATCTCAAATCATCAGACAATGAGAAGACAATAGTAACCACGGTAACCTTGGTGACTTGGGTGACAGCGTTAGCAGCCAGAGCAGCGCTGGCGATGTCCTCCAGTTTACTTCTGCTGATGGCAGAGATGAAGTTCAGGAAGTACGACTCATACAGCTGGTTCCTCAGGTCCTACACACGCACGCACGCACACGCACGCACACGCACGCACACACACACACACACATATATATTTAATCAGGATTAATCACAAATTAATCACACATTTTTATCAGTTCATGACAGTTTTTTCCTCGCCAAAATGCAATGTAAGTTCAGGGCGTTATTTAACCTCCTTCATGACCAGCTAGTCTGACCTGGTTGGTACCGATGGATCCATCAGGTTCTCTAGTTTACTGTGATACCAGTATCTTCAGTTTTAAAACTGAACTAAGGTGTTATTATCGTGTTAACTTTGACAGCCCTATTTTAAATGTATATATGTATTATTAAACACAGGACATTTCAGTAGAATGTGAAAATAGAATAGAAATAATGTAGTTCTACTTTTGTCCGTCTCTCTGTAGGAGGACGTTTTACTGGTGTCTGGTCGTCTCTTTCAGTCCAAAATGGTGGAGGAGAAGCTCTGCTGCTGACTTTGACTTCTTCGTGATAAACGTTCTTTGGTAGCAGTGTAACTGTGTTGAAGCGGTCGATATCAGTCTGTTAGTTTGGCTCCTGACGACGCTTTGATTGTGTATTTTTGTTTTCATTTGGACGGAGATATTTTTAACACACTGCTTGTATAAATACCTGTGTGTGTGTGTGTGTGTGTGTGTGTGTGTGTGTGTGTGTGTGTGTGTACCTGGCATATCCTGTCGATGTTCTCCTCTGTGGGCATGACGAAGTAGATGGCTGGAACATCTGGGATTGGATCTCTGTCCGAGTGAAGCAGACTGAAAAACACAAAGTCAATTTGACACGTTGTTTTACTGACGTCCACATTGAAGGTAGGGTGGTCGATGATGGAGAGCTAGAATAATGTGAAAGTAGCATGGCCTCAGGAGCTCCGTCTAAACCCCCACACACACATGCACGAGCAGCGCCGCATCGTAACTCCTTCACAGACACAGAGCGGAGAGAGGACCTCAACTCAACAACGCTACCTCATGACCAGTAACCGCGGCGGTGCTGCTGCAGGGCTGAGTGAACTCTTCCATTCTCCAGGAAACGTGCGGCGGTGACGTGCTTTGAGTTCAGGCTGGTGCACGCCAAGGGTAGAGAATGAGCAGGGAGGCAGGGACGCGTCTGATTGGTTCTTTCCAAGCGGACCGCAAGGCAGTGATTGGTAGACGTTTTTAGAGGATTACAACAGTTTTGTCTAAAAAAACGAAATTGTCAAAGAAATGTCTAAAACAATTCCCCAAAAAACTAAAAAAAACAGGAAAAAAATCAGAAAAAAAGTCAGAAAATTGTCAAAAAAATAGTCTGAAAAGTGTCCAAAAAAAGTCAGAAAAATATTTGAAAATTGTCCAAAACAAATCCGGAAAATGTCCAAAAGGAAGGCAGAAGAAAAGTCAGCTACAGATGACGGCTCTTTTCCTTTTTCAGAGCTCATCAGTAACGGATCGCTGTCGGGGTGTAAAGACCATTTCAACCAATAGAACAGAGAGTGGAGACTGGAGAACATCGTCAACCTGCCTTTAAGATAAAATTAGACCAACCGGCCGACAGTTTACAGAGAAGAGAAGCAGGAGAAACACACCTACTGTTAAACATCATCAAAGACTAAATCATGGACTAAATATCGCCACGCCGCTCTTTTCCAGAAGGTGTTTGAAGGAAAGAAAGAAGGTGTTCAAAAGGTCCAACAAGTCTACCGCCGGTTACGTGAATGGGCGTCTGCACGGCTGCATGTAAACGGGAGTATTAGTGGAGTATTCACCTTCATTAGCCGTGTAAACTGCTTAGTAGGAGTATTGTCTTTTTTGGAATAAGGGCACAAACCGGAATGTTTTATGAATGTAAACGTTATTCTGTATAACACAATACAAGTAAGAAAATACTGATACACGAGTATCACGATACTGTATACATTTCTATCGCCGCTTTCTATCTTTGTGAGGACCGATTAGACCCTCAGAGGGAGGACATGTTCTCCGGAGCTGCTGAAGGCTAGAGGTGAAGGTGTGTTGTCTCTTACAGGTGCAGGGTGATGCCCATGTCTCTCAGCTCTTTGACAGACAGCAGAGGCGAGATGATGTCTTGGCCAAACCTGTCGTATATCAACACCTGCATAAGACACACAAACACAGACAGAAGTTAAAGCACAGGAGAGAGGTCATATACATATATATATATATTTAGAATTTAACGGCGCTGTCAAAACTACAAACATGTCTGCTGGTATTATATCTGAAAGGTTTACTTTTAAAAAGGGCGAAAGAGAGAGAGAGGTTCTATGGAGGACAGAACCTGACAAAATCAAAAATAAATAAATGACTCGATAAATAAATAAATAAATAAATATGCCATTACAAATAGCAAAAAATAATATTAAAAATAAATGTAGTCATTAACTGATTGATAAAATGTGACAAATTGATATTTCTGTTTAAATTACCTTTTTTATTTATTTACCTTTATATTAATTCCCTTATTTATTATTTTTCTGTTTAATTTCCAGTTTTATTTATTTATGTATTTATTTTTTAAATGCATTTATTTATTTTTTACATATTTATTATTTTAATGTATTATTTAATTTATATATATTTATATACATTTATATATATATATATATGTGTGTTTGTTGTTGTTGTTGTTGTTGTTGTTACCTTCCATACTGGCTCAGCTGCTGTGTTCTTCAGAGGAGGAGCGTTGAAGTTCAGCATTCGCTTCAGAGCCACTGTAACCACAGAAATAACATTCATTTGTTCCCTAACATAGAGCTGAGGGAACATAGAGTCGAGGGAACATATAGAGCTGAGGGAACACGGGACTGAGGGAACATAGAGTTGAGGGAACATAGAGCTGAGGGAACATAGAGTTGAGGGAACACGGGACTGAGGGAACATAGAGTCGAGGGAACATATAGAGCTGAGGGAACACGGGACTGAGGGAACATAGAGCTTAGGGAACATAGAGCTGAGGGAACACAGGACTGAGGGAACATAGAGCTGAGGGAACACGGGACTGAGGGAACATAGAGTTGAGGGAACATAGAGCTGAGGGAACATAGAGTTGAGGGAACATAGAGCTGAGGGAACATAGAGTTGAGGGAACATAGAGTTGAGGGAACATAGAGCTGAGGGAACATAGAGTTGAGGGAACATAGAGCTGAGGGAACATAGAGCTGAGGGAACATAGAGTTGAGGGAACATAGAGTTGAGGGAACATAGAGCTGAGGGAACATAGAGCTGAGGGAACATAGAGCTGAGGGAACATAGAGCTGAGGGAACATAGAGCTGAGGGAACATAGAGTTGAGGGAACATAGAGCTGAGGGAACATAGAGCTGAGGGAACATAGAGTTGAGGGAACATAGAGCTGAGGGAACATAGAGTTGAGGGAACATAGAGCTGAGGGAACATAGAGTTGAGGGAACATAGAGCTGAGGGAACATAGAGTTGAGGGAACATAGAGCTGAGGGAACATAGAGCTGAGGGAACATAGAGTTGAGGGAACATAGAGTTGAGGGAACATAGAGCTGAGGGAACATAGAGTTGAGGGAACATAGAGCTGAGGGAACATAGAGTTGAGGGAACATAGAGCTGAGGGAACATAGAGCTGAGGGAACATAGAGCTGAGGGAACATAGAGCTGAGGGAACATAGAGTTGAGGGAACATAGAGCTGAGGGAACATAGAGCTGAGGGAACATAGAGTTGAGGGAACATAGAGTTGAGGGAACATAGAGTTGAGGGAACATAGAGCTGAGGGAACATAGAGCTGAGGGAACATAGAGTTGAGGGAACATAGAGTTGAGGGAACATAGAGTTGAGGGAACATAGAGGACTTCAACACGTTCTAGAGCAGTTCTCTTGAATGTCTACATGTTATTGTGTATAGATATATCCTCTGACTCATCGGAGAGTTTAAATGAGGAGTAATAATAGAACATTATAATAGTAATGTTATAAATGAGTCCTGAAGCTGTAAAGCTATAAAGCTGTAAAACGTTCCCATTGAAGGGAACAGGTGATTCTCTCCCTGCCGGCAGCACACAGCTCTCTAACAGCTGACAGGCCCGGGGCGTCTCTCCGGTTACCGGCGCTGTCTGCCGCCGGTAACGAGCCGGTAACGAGCCGGTAACGAGCCGGTAACGAGCCGGTAACGAGCCGGTAACGAGAGTAAAACGCGTTAGACCGACCTGTCTGCTTCTCCCGGACAGACGCCGCCATGTTGGATGTTGTTGGTGACGCTGCGTCTGATGACGTGTCGTTTGATGACGTGACGTGCTGCAGCCCGTCAGAGAGGAGGTACAAATTAAAGAGGTCTCACTCTTAGTGATATTACGGCGCTGTGCCGAGGCTTCGGAGCGCGTGTCGAGTAATCCAGGAAGTTTCCTGCGATGCGCGTATCGAGGCTTGTATCGTTTTAGACCAATGACGTCATTGATGGCATCCGAAGCCTCGCTGCCCGGCCGTACCGCCCACTGGTTCAGGAAGTGGTTCAGATCTTTACTGGTTTAACCAATAACACAGAACACTAATATTACCCCTCCTGCCATTATTATATTATATTATATTACACTACAATACAATTACTGACCAAAGGATTGGTTTACACACATAAGATGCATTACTCACAAAACAATTACAGTTTGTATCTTATATACTCATAATATACTTACTAAATACACATTTTATTATATATGATATATATATATATATAAATTGATGACATGGTAATATATTTTTTTTCATTGTTTATAGTCATTCCCAACAGCCTTTACTGGCTCTAAATACAGTATATCACAGAGCTGTGGTCCCAGTAGACCACAACCAGCACTGCTCCCAGTAGAGCACTTACACTTACACACCAAAATCTGACAAACTGACAATAACCTGATATTTTCAGGTGGATTATCATTTAATTCTCACTGTGCAATATCATTTTCCACTCGTGCAATGTTGTTAATAGTCTGTTTATTATCAATACTGTATATAATGCTCCTATTTTTATACTTCCTATCTTTATACTTGGTTCATATTTTGTTACACTTTGTTTAGCTCTTTTTTACTGTGTTAGCTGATGCTTCTTGTTTTCTGCACTATCCCCTTTGCTGCTGTACACTGCACATGTCCCCACTGCAGGACTAATAAAGGAATATCTGATCTTATCTGATCACATGGTTCAGATCATATCTGCCTGTTTTACACTCTTTGACCACCAGGTGGTTTCCTGCACATGAAGCCTCGAGCAATGAACCCTTTTCCGAACCACTGATCATATGTTTTATGTGCAATATTTACCTCTGAAATGTAGTCGAGTAGAAGTATAAATAAAATGGATATATTTATTTATTTAACATGGAAAGACCATTGAGGAGGTTTCCTCATTTGGAATGGTTTTGAGATACTCAATACTCAAATAGAATAGAATAGAAAGCTTTATTGTCATTGTATTAAATACAACGAGATTCACAGAGTCCACTTCTGGTCAGTGCTTTAAAACAGATACGTGACAAGACGAGGCAGATAAAACATATAACAGGTAAAACACACACAGTTATAAAGTAAATCAAACAGGTAAAGTAGATGTAATAAATAGATTGTAACAGAGGTAATTGCACTTGTAAAATAGGAGGTAGGGTAGATGTAATAAATACAATTTAAACAAAGTTGCACTTGAGGTGTATACTCATGTATTTTATTTTTTAATAGAAGTAACAGTGAGACCTCTTTAATTTTTACCTCCTTGTTGGTCTCTGAAAACAGCGGCAGAGTGAGACCTCTTTCATTTTTGCCGCTGTTTCCAGAGACCAGCTAGGAGGTAAAAATTAAAGAGGTCTCACTCTGCTACTTCTATTAAAAAATAAAATACATGAGTATTTTATACACCTCAAGTGCAACTTTGTTTAAATTGTATTTATTACATCTACCCTACCTCCTATTTTACAAGTGCAATTACCTGTTTACATTACATCTATTTTATATTTTATACTTCTAGTGTAACACTTCTGTTACAATCTATTTATTACATCTACTTTACCTGTTTGATTTACTTTATAACTATGTGTGTTTTACCTGTTATATGTTTTATCTGCCTCGTCTTGTCAAGTATTTGTTTTAAAGCACTGACCAGAAGTGGACTCTGAATTTCGTTGTATTTAATACGATGACAATAAAGCTTTCTATTCTATTTGAGTATTGAGTATGTCAACACCATTCCAAATGAGGAAACCTCCTCAATGGTCTTTCCAGGTTAAATAAATAAATATATCCATTTTATTTATACTTCTACTCGACTACATTTCAGAGGTAAATATTGCACATAAAACATATGATCAGTTTAAAAATGATTACATTCATAACAGTATATTAAGTAGTAAAAATTAGTCACACCTTTACAACATTAAAATGCTGCTTGAGTAAATGCATCAATAACATTCCAATAAAATAAAAAAAATCTATAAATTATAATATTTTTTAAAATAACTTCTCTTCCCTCTTTATTAATATTATTAATGTCTATATCTCATATTCATGTTGGGTATTTTATTCCATTTTATTTAACGGTCTGAAAAGTTTTAATCCTGGTTCAACCATTTGTACCTTTGTTCTGAAGTGCTGTATAAATAAAGTTTATTATTATTATTATTATTATAACTCAAGTTTCAGAAATCAGGACAACAAGACAGTTTCTTTCTGCATTTATGATCCACAAGAACAAAGAAAACATGCAACAAGCAGATAAATAAAGAAAGTTAAAGAAAAGGACAGAAAAATAAATGACAGAAATCCACCAACTGATAATCTGAAGAGATAGAAAGTATAATAACTGTGATATTAAAGTAATCAAATTAGAACTGATCCTGCCTCGCCTCACCTTTACTTCAAAATCTCCATTAATCTACTCATTAATAATGACATCATTCTTTTAAGGTTATAATTAACGGATCGTAATATATTACCTATTTCTGATGGATTTTCTACAGTTTTCTTTTTTTTTTTTTAAGGGGAGCAATTGTAAAAAAAAAAGAACAAATAAAACGCCGTCCATGCGTTCACTTACATCTTAAAAGATGTCTGATTTAATTTTACTACGATGAAAATACTCTGGATGATTTTGAGGTAGCGTGACCCCGAAAGCTGAGCTGATAATCAGTTAAAAAGACTGTTGAAAATGAAGGTAGTTTTTGGTACAAATTATGAGGTTAACTTAACTTTGCATTGACAAAACATTTTTGAACACATTTCATAAGACGGGAAATCGATCACATGATGCATTTGGGCCAATCAGCCAATAGTCAATCTTAAACTTATGACTTTATTCTCGTAATATTATGACTTTATTCTTGAAATCTCAGATTCATATTTTTCCATCAATGTGGCCCTGATACTCCGCCGTAATATCTTAAACGGTGCTTTATTTAATTTTACAGAAATGGATAATTTTAAGGTGGCATGATCCTGAAAGCTGAGCTGATAATCAGTTAAAAAGTTGTTGAAAATGAAGGTAGTTTTTTTGTATAGATTCTGGGGTTGGTTCCTGTGATTTTAACATTAGATTTTTTTTATGAATTTAACATTGCTTTGACAAAACATTTTTGAACACATTTCATAAGACGGGAAATCGATCACATGATGCATTTGGGCCAATCAGGAGACAAACCTCCTCAAGAACATTAAAAGTTAAAAAAAATCAAACTATATACAACAAAAATGTGACGGCCTTAAAGCAGCTCTTACATCGTGTTTTAAAGTAGAGAACATAGAGGATGTGAAATAATTTCATTACATCACATCACAGCTGGATGTTTAAGAGGAAAAGAAGATTTCAAAAAGGCAAATTTAAGTTTCCTGCAGTTGAGTTTTATGTCGCTGCTTTGGAAAACATTTCACTGATCAGCTTCATCAGAGAGAAAGAATCACTTTAAACTGTAGATGATGGACTGATGAACACCTCCTCCTCCTCCTCCTCCTCCTCTAGCTCTGTGAGGGGAGGAGGTGCACATGGTGGCTGATGGCCTGCTCCATGGAGCTCTTGAAGGCCTGGTATGAGGAGGAGACGGGCAGGAGGAGGCGTCTGGAGCCGGGCTCGCTCTGAGGGAAGAGACACTCGTCCCTCAACACCTCCCTCCTCGTTCGGACTCTCTCCCTCTCTCCTCCGCTTCCTCCTCCTCTTCCTCTTCCTCCGTCCACGGGGTGGAGGAAGGAGATGGAGGGAGACGGGAGGAGGCCGGCTGCTGGGAGCTCCTCAGCTCCTGTGGAGAAACGAAGGAGGTCCTGCAGGGAGATAGAGCTCCTCCCATCTGAGGAGAGGAGAGGAGAGGAGAGGAGATAGCAGAGGAGAGGAGAGGAGAGGAGAGGAGAGGAGATAGCAGAGGAGAGGAGGAGAGGAGAGGAGAGGAGAGGAGAGGAAACAAGAGAGGAGGAAACGAGAGAAGAGAGGAGGAGAGGAGAGGAGAGGAAACAACAGAGGAGAGATGAGGTAACAAGAGGAAAGGAAACAAGAGAGGAGGAAACGAGAGAAGAGAGGAGGAGAGGAGAGGAGAGGAGAGGAAACAACAGAGGAGAGATGAGGTAACAAGAGGAAAGGAAACAAGAGAGGAGGAAACGAGAGAGGAGAGGAGAGGAGAGGAGAGGAAACAAGAGAGGAGAGGAGGAAAGAAGATAGGAGAAGAGAGGAGAGGAAAGGAGAGGAGAGGAGAGGAAACAAGACAGGAGAGGAGAGGAGAGGAGAGGAAAGGAAAAAAGAGAGGAAAGGAAAGAAGAGAGGAGAGGAGAGGAAAGGAAAAAAGAGAGGAAAGGAAAGAAGAGAGGAGATAAATATATAAGAAGCCTTTAAACCCTTTGAACTGAACTGTAATTCTCAGAGGTGTTGTGGATGTTTCTGTGACTCAGTGAGGTCGGGATGAAGCTCTCGTACCTTCACACTCCGACAGGAAGCGTCTCCAGAAGGAGGCGACGGGCGTCTCCCTGCTCAGCCTCTCCTCCTGCTGCGAGAAGCCGACGGCGAACATCTGGCCGACCGTCTGAGCCGTCGGCCGCTCCGCCGCCTCGCAGAAAACGCTGCAGAACACCGACGGGAAGAGCTGCACCTGGATCACATCACAGGGAGGTTGGAGCCCGTCTCACGCCGATGGAACACCTTACATCCCTCTGCCGTATAAAGAGCTAACAACATCTCTAACAAACTACAAGTGTTCTCTAATAACACTCAGAGTGATCATCACTAAACATCTGTACAGCTTTAAGGTTCCTGGAGGTTCTTTACTTCAAATCTCCATTCATTAACTCATTAATAATAACGTGGATAAATGAATGGAGGATAACATATTACGTATTTCTGATCGTAGTTTGTTTTTTTTATGGGGAAAAATCGTTAAAATAAAATAAATAAAATGACAGCCATGCATTCCTTTATATCTCACGTTTTAGGGCCTCATTGAGGGAAAAATTAAATCGGAGATTTTAAGAATAAAGTCGTAATATTACGAGAATAAAAGTTGTAATTTAATGAGAATAAATGTATGACTTTATTCTCGGAATATTATGACTTTATTCTTGAAATCTCAGATCATTATTTTTCCCTGTGTGGCCCTAACACTCCGTCCTGATGCATGTGGGTTAACGGGAGGTTAAGATGTGCTAAACAAAGACTAAAAGGATGCATAGAAAGTCAACGTATATGTGGACTCCAGAGGGTTAAAACAAGGACAAAAAGCAAACTGTAACTCACCTGATCAAAGACACCCAAAGTCTGCAGACCCTCCCGAAACCTGCAGGACAACAACAGTTCACAGAGTCATCAGAGTGAAGCTCTGCAGCTGGTTCAGCTCCTCGGAACTCTTTGTGTCAAAGTACATTCAACTTATCGATCGGAGAGGACAGCACAATCAATCGGATACTAATCGTGAGCTCAGACATCCGGAGGGAGCTCGGAGTCAAAAGGAGCTGGTTGAGGTGGTTCAACATCTGATCAGGATCCTCCTGGACTCCTTCATTTAGCCATCACCATCTTGGTCTTTGGTCTTCACCATCTTGGTCTTTGGTCTTCACCATCTTGGTCTTTGGTCTTCACCATCTTGGTTTTTGGTCTTCACCATCTTGGTCTTTGGTCTTCACCATCTTGGTCTTTGGTCTTCACCATCTTGGTCTTTGGTCTTCACCATCTTGGTCTTTGGTCTTCACCATCTTGGTCTTTGGTCTTCACCATCTTGGTTTTTGGTCTTCACCATCTTGGTCTTTGGTCTTCACCATCTTGGTCTTTGGTCTTCACCATCTTGGTCTTTGGTCTTCACCATCTTGGTTTGTTGGCCGTCACCATCTTGGTTTTAAAACAATGCCCCCCCCGCCCTCTCCCCTTTAAAGCATGAAGAAACCCATTGAACCGTGTCTCTACCTCTGCAGTGGCAGCTGCATCCTGCTGATCATAGTGAAGCTGACCAGATCCTCCACCAGAGCCTCTCTCTCCTCCAGGCTGCCGATTGGTCGGTTACAGCCGGCTAACTCCAGGTACTCCCAACTCGCCGCCATGACTTCTTTCAGGTCGTCTAAAGACTCCGCCTCTGCGATCTGAAATCAGCCAATCAGTGATTCGACCTTCGACTGTAAAAACATCTGTAATGAAACAAAGCTTACCAGCGAGGTCTGGTACTCACCCTGCTGACCCGGCGGGTGAAGTGTGTGTCGGGGGTCATGTGTGTGACGGCGAGCGGCCGGTTGGGCGGGTAGTTGAACAGACATTGGTAGAGAGCGCGAGAGAAGAAGCTGACAGGAGGACCGCCGTGAACCAGAGAGAGCGCCAGCAGGCAGCCGACGTCAAAGTACAGGTCCTCCCGCAGAGCTGCAGACAAACAGAGCTTTTAGCTTGTTGAAAGTCCTCTTTACTAAAACATGATATTTTGTTTAGTTTTCACATTTTTACAGACATTTTTTTTCTGACATATTTCAGATATGTTCCAATAGACCAGTTAGTATTAGACCAGTTGGTATTGAAGGACAGAAGAGGAACATCAGTATAACAGCTGATCCCAGACCTCAAAGCTAATAAAGAAGTAAATAATGATCCAGACCCCGGCAGTCCAGCGCCAGGTTTTTGGATCCGTCGGGACCCTCAAACACCACAGAGTCCTGGATCTGCTGCACCAGCAGCTTCAGGAAGTACTGCCTGGCTGTGTCGCTGTCCTGGAGGCTGCTGGGAAATGCAGTCTGCTGGTCGTCTCTGAACCTGGACGGAGATGTGGAGAAGAGGACGAATGAATAAACGTTTCATAAAACTAAATTAGTTGATTTGACCAACAATTAAATGAAAATAGGAGATGAGTTCACCGCCGTCTCACCTGACGGACACAGTGTGTGTGGGGTCGAAGTCGGCCCTCCTCACTAGCTCCACCCCTGCAGACAGAGCCTGATCCCCGTCCACCTCCACCTGCACGCTGAGCGGGCGGAGCTTAGGGCCCAACGCCTGCAGGATCCCCTCAGGTGATCCAGATCCAACAGGGAGCGACGGTCTGAGACACACGGAGAGGCTTCATTCAGGTTTTTCTCTACGTTATAGAGGTGCGTTAGGTTTGTGTACCTCTTACAGCTGATGGAGGAGAGGTGTGTTAGGTTTGTGTACAGCTGATGGAGGAGAGGTGCGTTGGGTTTGTGTACCTCTTACAGCTGATGGAGGAGAGGTGTGTTAGGTTTGTGTACAGCTGATGGAGGAGAGGTGCGTTAGGTTTGTGTACCTCTTATAGCTGATGGAGGAGAGGTGCGTTGGGTTTGTGTACCTCTCACAGCTGATGGAGGAGAGGTGTGTTAGATTTGTGTACAGCTGATGGAGGAGAGGTGCGTTAGGTTTGTGTACAGCTGATGGAGGAGAGGTGCGTTGGGTTTATGTACAGCTGATGGAGGAGAGGTGCGTTAGGTTTGTGTACCTCTTATAGCTGATGGAGGAGAGGTGCGTTGGGTTTGTGTACCTCTTACAGCTGATGGAGGAGAGGTGTGTTAGGTTTGTGTACAGCTGATGGAGGAGAGGTGCGTTAGGTTTGTGTACCTCTTATAGCTGATGGAGGAGAGGTGCGTTGGGTTTGTGTACCTCTCACAGCTGATGGAGGAGAGGTGTGTTAGATTTGTGTACAGCTGATGGAGGAGAGGTGCGTTAGGTTTGTGTACAGCTGATGGAGGAGAGGTGCGTTGGGTTTATGTACAGCTGATGGAGGAGAGGTTCGTTGGGTTTGTGTACAGCTGATGGAGGAGAGGTTCGTTGGGTTTGTGTACAGCTGATGGAGGGGAGGTGCGTTAGGTTTGCGTACAGCTGATGGAGGGGAGGTGCGTTGGGTTTGTGTACCTCTTACAGCTGATGGAGGAGAGGTGCGTTGGGTTTGTGTACCTCTTACAGCTGATGGAGGAGAGGTGCGTTAGGTTTGCGTACCTCTTACAGCTGATGGAGGAGAGGTGCGTTGGGTTTGTGTGCCTCTTACAGCTGATAGAGGAGAGGTGTGTTAGGTTTGCGTACCTCTTACAGCTGATAGAGGAGAGGTGTGTTAGGTTTGCGTACCTCTTACAGCTGATAGAGGAGAGGTGTGTTAGGTTTGCGTACCTCTTACAGCTGATGGAGGAGAGGTGTGTTAGGTTTGCGTACCTCTTACAGCTGATGGAGGAGAGGTGTGTTAGGTTTGCGTACCTCTTACAGCTGATGGAGGAGAGGTGTGTTAGGTTTGCGTACCTCTTACAGCTGATAGAGGAGAGGTGCGTTAGGTTTGCGTACCTCTTACAGCTGATGGAGGAGAGGTGTGTTAGGTTTGCGTACCTCTTACAGCTGATAGAGGAGAGGTGTGTTAGGTTTGCGTGCCTCTTACAGCTGATAGAGGAGAGGTGTGTTAGGTTTGCGTACCTCTTACAGCTGATGGAGGAGAGGTGTGTTAGGTTTGCGTACCTCTTACAGCTGATGGAGGAGTGGATGGGGGACAGGTGGCGTTTGGACAGCAGACTCCTCCTCTGACCTCCTTGAGGAGACGCAACCAGGGAGGCTGGAGAAGACGAGCACATAAATAAACATAATTACAACAATATCAACAACAAAATGAACAATAGTTGTAAATGTGTTTCAGACTTTCAGCCCCTAAGCGGAGAGACTCAGACCTCTCCCGTCAGTAGCCTGCGTGCAGTCGCTGCACGCCCAGTCTCTGGTGTCCAACTTCAGCCCCGAACACTTCCTGTGAGTCCCTCTGGAGCCACACAGCCGGCAGCGAATCACCTCAAACCAGCTGGAACAAACAACAACGACAACATGGTCGCTCAGTGTGTGTGCTGCTCTACGAGGTGGGACTGAACGTCTATCCATAAGAAGTGAAAGTCAATAGTTGGACCGCCATTTTGGACTGAAAGCGACTACCGGACGCCAGTAAAACGTCCGCCTACAAAGAGACGTACAAAGGTAAAACTACATGATCTATATTCTACTGAAATGTCCTGTGTTGATCAATAAAAAAGTGTTTTCAGTCCAAAATGGTGGCAGCAGACGTTGTCAAAAAAAGCCCCAGAGTTTCGTCTCTTTCTGTTTTCTTTGTCTGAACCACTAAAGCTGACAGTTTCACCGTGTAGTTTATCTGCACCGACATGGTCAAACTCTAACAGTGACGTCAGAACATAAATACCCGCTCTTGGCGGCGTGCGTCCTTCCGTCGTTGCAGAGGCAGGCGAGGGCGTCGCAGCGCGTGTAAACCTCCAGCAGCTCCGAATACGCGTTTGCCTCCAACTCCCACGAGGCATCTCTGTGGAACGGGAACACACGGTGCATTCAGACTCCTGTTTCACTCTACCCACAATCCCTTGTTCATGGTGATGACGTTACCTCTCTGGGATGTAGATCCCCATCTTCAGCATCTCCTCCTGGAAGCTCTCCTTGTTGTTACACAGAGTACATCTGAAGAAGAAGAGGCCGGCGCTGTGGGCCTGACGCTGACACACAAACACAGACACACAACAAAATCCTATCAGATGGGGGACCCTGGGACAGACTCCTATCAGATGAGGGGCCCTGGGACGGACTCCTATCAGATGAGGGGCCCTGGGACAGACTCCTATCAGATGGGGGACCCTGGGACGGACTCCTATCAGATGAGGGGCCCTGGGACAGACTCCTATCAGATGAGGGGCCCTGGGACGGACTCCTATCAGATGAGGGGCCCTGGGACAGACTCCTATCAGATGGGGGACCCTGGGACGGACTCCTATCAGATGAGGGGCCCTGGGACAGACTCCTATCAGATGGGGGACCCTGGGACGGACTCCTATCAGATGAGGGACCCTGGGACAGACTCCTATCAGATGAGGGGCCCTGGGACAGACTCCTATCAGATGGGGGACCCTGGGACGGACTCCTATCAGATGAGGGGCCCTGGGACAGACTCCTATCAGACGGGGGACCCTGGGACAGACTCCTATCAGATGGGGGACCCTGGGACAGACTCCTATCAGATGGGGGACCCTGGGACAGACTCCTATCAGATGGGGGACCCTGGGACAGACTCCTATCAGATGGGGGACCCTGGGACAGACTCCTATCAGATGGGGCACCCTGGGACGGACTCCTATCAGATGGGGCACCCTGGGACGGACTCCTATCAGATGGGGGACCCTGGGACGGACTCCTATCAGATGAGGGGCCCTGGGACAGACTCCTATCAGATGGGGGACCCTGGGACGGACTCCTATCAGATGAGGGGCCCTGGGACAGACTCCTATCAGACGGGGGACCCTGGGACAGACTCCTATCAGACGGGGGACCCTGGGACAGACTCCTATCAGATGGGGGACCCTGGGACAGACTCCTATCAGATGGGGGACCCTGGGACAGACTCCTATCAGATGGGGGACCCTGGGACGGACTCCTATCAGATGGGGGGCCCTGGGACAGACTCCTATCAGATGGGGGACCCTGGGACAGACTCCTATCAGATGGGGGACCCTGGGACGGACTCCTATCAGATGGGGGACCCTGGGACGGACTCCTATCAGATGGGGGACCCTGGGACAGACTCCTATCAGATGGGGGACCCTGGGACAGACTCCTATCAGATGGGGGACCCCGGCGGAGATAATAAAATAAATAGAACAAGCTACCTGCACACAGTCTCTGTGGAACCAGCTGGCGTGGCAGGACGGACATTTGAGGACGGAGTAGCTCAGGACGGGATCGATGGAGTCCAAACAGACGGAGCAGGACTGAGGCAGACTGAGGTCTAAACCCACACACAGAGACTGAGTGGGACTGTGGTCCAGACAGTAGGACCTGGACACAGACAGACAGGTAGACCAGGTGAACCTTTGATCAGGGAGGTCGGAGGTCATCGACTCAGCGGGCGATAGCGATAATGAGATCAACGTGTGTGACGTGTTCACTCACGGGAAGAGGCCCGAAAACTGAGAGAGGAACTTGTATTTCCTGCCGCAAGGGAAGTGGACCATCCTCCTGCAGCTTCTGACGTTACAGCCGACACACGCTCCCTTCTTCTTACAGCAGCTACACATCTGACACACACACACACACACACACACACACACACACACACACAGTAAACACACGGGAAACACACGGGAAACACACGGTAAACACACGGGAAACACACGGTAAACATACGGTAAACATACGGGAAACACACGGTAAACACACGGGAAACACACGGTAAACATACGGTAAACACACGGTAAACATACGGTAAACACACGGGAAACACACGGTAAACATACGGTAAACACACGGGAAACACACGGTAAACACACGGTAAACACACGGGAAACACACGGTAAACACACGGTAAACACACGGGAAACACACGGTAAACACACGGTAAACACACGGTAAACATACGGTAAACACACGGTAAACACACGGTAAACACACGGTAAACATACGGTAAACACACGGTAAACACACGGTAAACACACGGTTAACACACGGTAAACACACGGTAAACACACGGTTAACACACGGGAAACACACGGTAAACACACGGTAAACACACGGTTAACACACGGTAAACACACGGTAAACACACGGTAAACACACGGTTAACACACGGTAAACACACGGTAAACACACGGTAAACACACGGGAAACACACGGTTAACACACGGTAAACACACGGTAAACACACGGTTAACACACGGTAAACACACGGTAAACACACGGTAAACACACGGTTAACACACGGTAAACACGCTTTGAACACGCAGTAAACACGCTTTGAACACGCGGTAAACACACGGTGAACACGCGGTAGGTAAACACGCTGCAGGTAAACACGCTGAGGGTCAACACGCTGTAGGTAAACACGCTGCAGGTAAACACGCTGTAGGTCAACACGCTGTAGGTAAACACACTGTAGGTCAACATGCTGTAGGTAAACGCTGCAGGTCAACACGCTGTAGGTCAACACGCTGTAGGTCAACACGCTGTAGGTAAACACGCTGTAGGTAAACACGCTGTAGGTCAACACGCTGTAGGTCAACACGCTGTAGGTAAACACGCTGTAGGTCAACACGCTGTAGGTCAACACGCTGTAGGTCAACACGCTGCAGGTAAACACGCTGTAGGTCAACACGCTGTAGGTAAACACGCTGTAGGTCAACACGCTGCAGGTAAACACGCTGCAGGTAAACACGCTGCAGGTCAACACGCTGTAGGTAAACACACTGTAGGTAAACACGCTGTAGGTCAACACGCTGTAGGTAAACACGCTGTAGGTAAACACGCTGTAGGTCAACACGCTGTAGGTAAACACGCTGTAGGTCAACACGCTGTAGGTCAACACGCTGTAGGTAAACACACTGTAGGTAAACACGCTGTAGGTAAACACGCTGTAGGTAAACACGCTGTAGGTCAACACGCTGTAGGTAAACACGCTGTAGGTCAACACGCTGTAGGTCAACACGCTGTAGGTAAACACGCTGTAGGTAAACACACTGTAGGTAAACACGCTGTAGGTCAACACGCTGTAGGTAAACACGCTGTAGGTAAACACGCTGTAGGTCAACACGCTGTAGGTAAACACAAGAAGAAGAAGAAGTAAGATAAAAGATCTCTTTTAATCTCTCACCAGTCGAGCCGAGCGGCGGATCTCCTGTTTGATGTCGTCCACCAGGAAACCGAAGACGCCCTCGCCCTCCTCTCCTCGCTGGTAAACGCCACAAGACGTCAGCTGAGACACAACACGCGTACTGATGAGAACACAGTATCACACCTCCGGACAACCAACAAGACCTCCATCACAACCTGCAGGACCTTTACTGTCAGTGTTAGAGCTGGAGTGAAGCTACAGACATCATACGGGGAAGGAGGTTAAATAACACTCCAAACTCACACTACCTTTTAGCGAGGAAAAACTGTCATTTCCATTTTCAAAAGGGTCCCTTGACCTCTGACCTCCAGATGTGTGAATGTAAATGGGTTCTCAGGGTACCCACGAGTCTCCCCTTTACAGACATGCCCACTTTATGATAATCACATGCAGTATAAATGTGATTATTGTCTCCTATTCTAAAATGGTGTATCTGAATATTACTGCACACTGGGCTCCCTAAACAGTCTTGAATCACATCAACTGGGTCTCACTGTAGAGCTGAGACTTTGGTGGATCCAATGAGCCCAACTGTATTCATGTGTGATGATGTTAGTCCCCATAGGAGACATGAAACGGGACCTCACTGTACAAAATGACCTGTGATGACCTCTAGGTCAGGGGTCAGCATCCTGCGTCTCTTTAGCTCCTCTCCAGTGGCTCCCTGTGGAGGTCTATGGTACTATGGTACTATGGTACTATGGTACGACGAAGTATCAGGGCCACATTGAGGAAAAAAATACATCTGAGATTTAGAGAATTAAGTCATAATATTATAAAGTAGTCATTTTATGTGTTATTTTCTTTTTTTCTTGAAATATTATGACTTTATTCTCGTTATATTATGACTTTATTCTCGTTATATTATGACTTTATTCTCGTTATATTATGACTTTATTCTCGTTATATTATGACTTTATTCTCGTTATATGATGACTTTATTCTCGTTATATTATGACTTTATTCTCGTTATATTATGACTTTATTCTCGTTATATGATGACTTTATTCTCGTTATATTATGACTTTATTCTCGTTATATGATGACTTTATTCTCGTTATATTATGACTTTATTCTCGTTATATTATGACTTTATTCTCGTTATATTATGACTTTATTCTCGTTATATGATGACTTTATTCTCGTTATATTATGACTTTATTCTCGTTATATGATGACTTTATTCTCGTTATATTATGACTTTATTCTCGTTATATTATGACTTTATTCTCGTTATATTATGACTTTATTCTCGTTATATGATGACTTTATTCTCGTTATATTATGACTTTATTCTCGTTATATTATGACTTTATTCTCGTTATATGATGACTTTATTCTCGTTATATTATGACTTTATTCTCGTTATATGATGACTTTATTCTCGTTATATTATGACTTTATTCTCGTTATATGATGACTTTATTCTCGTTATATTATGACTTTATTCTCGTTATATGATGACTTTATTCTCGTTATATTATGACTTTATTCTCGTTATATGATGACTTTATTCTCGTTATATTATGACTTTATTCTCGTTATATTATGACTTTATTCTCGTTATATTATGACTTTATTCTCGTTATATTATGACTTTATTCTCGTTATATGATGACTTTATTCTCGTTATATGATGACTTTATTCTCGTTATATGATGACTTTATTCTCGTTATATTATGACTTTATTCTCGTTATATGATGACTTTATTCTCGTTATATGATGACTTTATTCTCGTTATATGATGACTTTATTCTCGTTATATTATGACTTTATTCTCGTTATATTATGACTTTATTCTCGTTATATTATGACTTTATTCTTGTTATATTATGACTTTATTCTCGTTATATTATGACTTTATTCTCGTTATATTATGATTTTATTCTCGTTATATGATGACTTTATTCTCGTTATATTATGACTTTATTCTCGTTATATTATGACTTTATTCTCGTTATATTATGACTTTATTCTCGTTATATTATGACTTTATTCTCGTTATATTATGACTTTATTCTCGTTATATGATGACTTTATTCTCGTTATATTATGACTTTATTCTCGTTATATGATGACTTTATTCTCGTTATATTATGACTTTATTCTCGTTATATTATGACTTTATTCTCGTTATATTATGACTTTATTCTCGTTATATTATGACTTTATTCTCGTTATATTATGACTTTATTCTTGTTATATTATGATTTTATTCTCGTTATATGATGACTTTATTCTCGTTATATTATGACTTTATTCTCGTTATATTATGACTTTATTGTCGTTATATTATGACTTTATTGTCGTTATATTATGACTTTATTCTTGTTATATTATGACTTTATTCTCGTTATATTATGACTTTATTCTCGTTATATGATGACTTTATTCTCGTTATATTATGACTTTATTCTCGTTATATTATGACTTTATTCTCGTTATATGATGACTTTATTCTCGTTATATTATGACTTTATTCTCGTTATATTATGACTTTATTGTCGTTATATTATGACTTTATTCTCGTTATATTATGACTTTATTCTCGTTATATTATGACTTTATTGTCGTTATATTATGACTTTATTCTCGTTATATTATGACTTTATTCTCGTTATATTATGACTTTATTCTCGTTATATTATGACTTTATTCTCGTTATATGATGACTTTATTCTCGTTATATTAGCACCAAATCTGTGTAACAAAAGGTATCAACCCCAAAAACTGCTGCAACAACTTATGAGACATAACGGGGAAGACCATCATAAACTTCTATCATCATGTTCTAAACCCTTATACACTATTTATTTTAGATAATTAATTAATTCAGGTTTATTTCTGATTAATGACTAGAACAACTTGACCCTCAGTGCTGAGCTGCTTCTCAAATTAATCTTCAGGCTCCAGCTTTCAGATGATGTTCACCACTTCTATGAGACATCTACTGATATGTGATGGATTATAATTGATAGAGTACCGACCTACGAGAACACACAGACAGACAGAGAGAGACAGAGAGAGAGAGAGAGACATAGAGAGAGAGAGAGAGAGAGAGAGACAGACAGACAGACAGACAGACAGACAGACAGACAGACAGACAGACACACACTTACCAGACAGAAGTAGTGCACAGAGAGTTTGTGCTCTTTGAGTGTGACTTTTTCCCCAAACATGGCCGGGTCATCGTCACTGCGCCTGCAGAGAGCACAGCCTGCACCGACACACAATCACATTCATCAAACTGCAACTGTCAATAATTAAAGCTAATGTTCTGAAAGGAAACATCTGGGAGAGCCGAGCTGTATAATCAAACACACTGTTATGTGTTAAAGCCAGGGTTGGTAATGTTCGTCTCAATACATGTTCTGTGAAGTGAAGCCCTGCCCCTTCCTGTGACCACCACGGGACCTTATGTCAGGAAAAAATATGTCCGGTACTCAACGAAGAGAGACAAATAATTGTTTTAAATTGCGTCATAAATCACACATCTGATGTTTGTCAATTTAAAAGATAATTTATCAAGTCCAGAAAGTCTCAGTTTGTCATAGTATCATGTAGATTAGTGTGAAACCGCTCAGTGAACTACATCTCTCGTCGTCACAAACACTAGCGGGATCAAAAGAACATTTGTCTCTCTCTGTTGACTAATGAATTAATAATGAATCCCACGGTGCTGAGAGGAAACTGATATCATAGTGATCATGTTGAAAATCAGTCAGGTGCAGGCAGCTGTGGGGATCACTCACACTCCTCCGGGTTGCTGCCGACGTCGGCGACCTGCGACACCCTCGCCTTCTTCTTCTTCATGTTGGTGTGAAGCGACCCTGCAGGGACACAGACAGACAAACCGTCGAGAGGTCAGAGGTCAAACCTACTGGAGCTTTCTATCACAACAGATAACAGATTCATCACCACAAAAACTAAAAAGCGAAGAAACCCTGCTGGCTCCACCGTTACAAATTCATCCTGTGTCTCCACACTTTGTTCAAACTCTGGGTGGAAAGTATATATATATATAATCTAGAAGATGATTCTAACAGATGATGTCATAACGTTAAAATCTCACACGCAGAGAAGTATTTTCATCATCGATTAAGCCGTAAATTTAATCATTTGATCTATAAAATGTCAGAAAATTGTAAAAATGCTTCATCACAATCTCCCAAAGTCCAAGGTGAGGTCTTTAAATAATAATAATAATAATAATAATAATAATAATAATAATAAACTTTATTTATGTTGCACTTCTTAAAGGCAAGTTTACAAAGTGCTTCCCAGACATTAAAACAGAAAAGTAATTTTATTGGTAACTGTGATTATAAATCAGAATAAGTTCAATGCAGAAGTAGAAACATAAATAAAAGACGATGAATACAAATCTTTAGATTAAATAAATAAATGAATAAAAACATAAAGCTCTAATTAAAAGCCTTTTATAAAGATGAGTGTTGTTTTGTCCCAACTAAACCTAAATATATTCAGTTTAATATCAGAGAAGACAAAGTGTAACCATCAATAATAAACTAGTTAATATTCACTAAAACTAATCGATTAATCGATTATCAGAGCTGTTTACCAGATAAACTGAATACTAAACTAAACTAATAACTTACTGTGATCTGATCTGTTCATATATATACAACATACATTCAACAAGTAGCTAGGAAACATATAGATATAGATATATTTAAACAGTAAATAGAGTATAAAAGGTGAGAATATGAAGACAAACATGAACATAAAGAGTAATAAAGAGTAATAAAGAGTAATAAAGAGTAATAGAGAGTAATAGAGAGTAATAGAGAGTATTAAAGAGTAATAGAGAGTAGTAGAGAGTAATAAAGAGTAATAGAGAGTAATAAAGAGTAATAGAGAGTAATAAAGAGTAATAAAGAGTAATAGAGAGTAATAAAGAGTAATAGAGAGTAATAGAGAGTAATAAAGAGTAATAGAGAGTAATAAAGAGTAATAGAGAGTAATAAAGAGTAATAAAGAGTAATAGAGAGTAATAAAGAGTAATAGAGAGTAATAGAGAGTAATAAAGAGTAATAGAGAGTAATAGAGAGTAATAAAGAGTAATAGAGAGTAATAGAGAGTAATAAAGAGTAATAGAGAGTAAAAGAGAGTAATAGAGAGTAAAAGAGAGTAATAGAGAGTAATAGAGAGTAATAAAGAGTAATAAAGAGTAATAGAGAGTAATAGAGAGTAATAAAGAGTAATAGAGAGTAATAGAGAGTAATAAAGAGTAATAGAGAGTAATAGAGAGTAATAAAGAGTAATAGAGAGTAATAAAGAGTAATAAAGAGTAATAAAGAGTAATAGAGAGTAATAGAGAGTAATAAAGAGTAATAGAGAGTAATAGAGAGTAATAAAGAGTAATAAAGAGTAATAGAGAGTAATAAAGAGTAATAGAGAGTAATAAAGAGTAATAGAGAGTAATAGAGAGTAATAAAGAGTAATAGAGAGTAATAAAGAGTAATAGAGAGTAATAGAGAGTAATAAAGAGTAATAGAGAGTAATAGAGAGTAATAAAGAGTAATAGAGAGTAATAGAGAGTAATAAAGAGTAATAGAGAGTAATAGAGTAATAGAGAGTAATAGAGAGTAATAGAGAGTAATAGAGAGTAATAGAGAGTAATAGAGTCTGTTGAGGTTCAAACGTTAGAAAGGGACAGTCAGAGTTTATCTTCAGTAGATTAATGAGGGAATATTGAATGATAGAAACCTGCTTTCCATTCAGAGCGGTAGAACATCAGGTTGAGGTCATGCTGCCTCGTTCTGAGGGTTGATTCAGGTAGTTTGGGTGTTTGTCTGATCCTCTGATCCTCTGATTCTCTGATCCTCTGATCCTCTGATCCTCTGATTCTCTGATTCTCTGAATCTCTGAATCTCTGATCCTCTGATTCTCTGATTCTCTGAATCCTCTGAATCCTCTGAATCCTCTGAATCTCTGAATCTCTGATCCTCTGATTCTCTGATTCTCTGAATCCTCTGAATCCTCTGAATCCTCTGAATCCTCTGAATCCTCTGAATCCTCTGATTCTCTTCAAACCGTTAAATCTCCCTCTTTCAAAACAAGAGAACTCATTTCCGCTTCCGCTGCTTCTTCTTCTTCTTCTTCTTCTTCGTCGGTGCTTTGTATCCGGTTTGCTGCCTCACAGCGCCTCCCTATGGACGGATGGAAAACTACGTCCAGGTGAATTATTATCATTATTATTATTATTATCTCTGTTTATATCTATGTTTTTCTTAAGGTTTCTTTTTATTAGCGAAAGGCTTATTTTACAATTTAATTCCAACTTGTATCAACATTTTTTGTTTGTTTTTAAAACAAATATTTAAAGGGACTGTTTGTATCTTTCAGAAATGCTTGTTAACAGCTTCACCTGTGGCCGTTAAGTCAACTAAAGTCAGCGTCGCTCTACATAGACATGAAGGAGCATCACTCAACACAGTGAGGAGACACACGTCAGCTAAAAGCACCATATCACTCTATATTTCAGCTGCTTGGCAGTAATGTTAGCTGACCAGACCAAGGTCTCTCCATGAATCAATGCTGATCCTAGTGTTGGCTTTTCCCGCCTCAGCCTCCCGACCGCGGCCGGAGGGAACGGGGGAGACGCCGGAGTTTTGGTCGGAGACGATAACGTTTCTCTCTGCAGAGCTCCGTCACTTCACAAGACACGGGAAACCTCTGTTGGTCTGGAGGAGCTGCAGCAGTTATTTCTGCACAAACGTCCACTGAACATTCACTAGATATTCTCAGAGCTAAACTAACTCTTCTGCAGTGTGGAGTGAGCAGCATGCACGTGAGAGGTGGAGAGAGAGAGAGAGAAGGAGCGCGGTGTGTGAGTGAAGGCAGGCAGAGGAGCAGAGGAGCAGAGGAGCAGAGACTCTGGCCACACGCAAGCGCACGTGTGTTCCGGCCCGGTACATTTATACGCTTAAAAAGTTACAAACAGCCCCTTTAAACCATAAAAATAAAATAAAATAACATGAAAAATTAATAACTATAGAAAAAATTGTGGTAATGATATAGTATTGATAATGAACCTATCCTTGTATCAAATATACTTTAACTACATAATAATAATAATAATTATTATTATTATTATTATTTTTATTAATAATAATATTATTATTGTAGTATACTGTATATATAATATATTATTATAATTATTATGAGAAAATAAAAATATAAAAATATAAGATACATTCAAAGTATTATATATATATATATATATATGTATATATATATATATATATAGTATTTCTATTGATCTTTAAATCAGAGAACAAAGTGATCACACACACACCAACATCAAGTTTTTATTCTCAGCTTCAGACGCACTGAAACACTAAAATATCCTCCTGCACCATGTCGTATCTCAGCATCATTTCACAGCTAGAAGTTTTAGGGACGATCCAACAGGAACCGACAGCTCTGAAGAGACTTTTGGACAGTTGGACGGAGACAAAACGAGACATTTAAAAGACGTCACCTTAGACTGTGACAGACTGTGCTGCACATGTTTCCCTGTTTCCTGATGTTTCCCTTCCTCACTGATTGATTCCATGAATAACAGAACACACAGCTTGATCAACTATTGGTGTAAGGGTTAGTTACAGCGGTAGTTCAGTCTGCTCTGAACGACTCTCTGCTGAGGTCGACTCATTTTACCTGGAAACGATAAGAACACTGACAGCATTAATCTGACAGCATCTCAGCCTGCCCTGGTTGTCACGGTAACAGAAACCACAGTGCTAGAATCAGCGAGCTGTCAGCAGCTTCTTATCAACACATCAGTTCCTCAGACACGCAGGTCAGAGGAGGATAAATATCATGTGTCAAACTAAAGAGAAGTAAATGATGAGTGAAGCTGCAGCTCTTCCAGTGAGGACAGCACACACAGAGCAGAGAGACGGTCTACCTGGACGTCATGGATCACCTGTTGGTGCTGCTGCTGCTGCTGCTGTGGAGCTCAGGTAGGACTCTGCTTTAAACATCATGTGTTCTTATTCACACCTTTATATTGATCTTTAAACCAGAGAACCACCTGATCACACACACCAAGGCTGGATTCTAACCCTCATACATATAATTAGGACAATTAGGACAATTATGTAGATACATGCATAAAGCAGCATATTTGTTCACTCCCATGTTGATAAGAGTATTACATACTGGACTAATCTCCCTTTAAGGTTCATTTTGAACGAATAAAACATGTGATTAAATTGTGATTAATTTGTGATGAATCATGATTTAATATTCTAATTGATTGACAGCCCTAATTTAAAGGAATAAAAGGATTTGTGGGGCCCTACGCAGCTGCATATTCAGCGTATCAGGCCGGCTGACACTGATCACCCATCAATTAGAGCTGTCAATCAATTAAAATAGCTCATCTGGATTAATCACAAATTAATCACAAATTAATCACACATTTGTATATATCCGTTCAAAATGTCCCTTAAAGGGAGATTAGTCCAGTATTTAATACTCTTATCAACATGGGAGTGGACGAATATTGGAAATCATGTCTTACTAGTACATACTGCATTATGAAAATTAGGACAATATTCTGGACAATATCTGTCATTTGTTTTGTTAATTGATTTACAATAATAAATATATACATACATTTAAATAAAGCAGCATATTTGTCCACTCCCATGTTGATAAGAGGATTAAATACTGGACTAATCTCCCGTTAAGGTTAATTTTGAACGGATATATAAAAATGTGTGATTAATTTGTGAGTAACTATTTTAATCACCCTAGTATTTATGTATTCATTTTATTGACATTTAAATGTATTTATTTATTTTTTGCATTTATTTTATTTTTATTTTAAATTAATAAATAAATTAATAAATTATTAATTTGTATTTATTTATTTTCCCTTTGCATTTTCTTCCTTATTTATTTCCCCAAACATATTTATTGATGTATTCTTTTCTTTATACATTTCTATGTAATTATGAAAATTAGGACAATTATGTAGATACATACATAAAGCAGCATATTTGTCCACTTCCATGTTGATAAGAGTATTAAATACTGGACTAATCTCCCTTTAAGGTTCATTTAGAACGAATAAATCATTTGTGATTAATTTGTGATGAATCATGATTTAATATTCTAATTGATTGACAGCCCTAATTTAAAGGAATAAAAGTATTTGTGGGGCCCTACGCAGCTGCATATTCAGCGTATCAGGCGGGCTGACACTGATCACCCATCAATTAGAGCTGTCAATCAATTAAAATAGTTCATCTGGATTAATCACACATTTATATATATCCGTTCAAAATTAATCTTAAAGGGAGATTAGTCCAGTATTTAATACTCAACAATAATCAACATGGGAGTGGACGAATATGCTGCTTTATGCACAATGTGTATATATATATATATATATATATATATATTTATTATTGTAAATCAATAAACGACAGAAAACAATGACAGATATTTTCCTAATTTTCATATTGAAGTAGAAATGTATAAAGAAAAGAATACATCAATAAATAAGTTTGGGTAAATAAATAAATACAATTGAATAATTTATAAATTAATTTATTGATATAAAATAAATATAAAATAAATGCAAAAATAAATAAATAAATTTAACAAATATGATGCTTTATGTAAATGTATGTATATATGTATTATTGTAAATCACATCTTACTAGTACGTACTGCTAGTATTTATTTAAATTTATAAATAAAATTGTCCTAATTTTCATAATGAAGTAGAAATGTATAAAGAAAAGAATACAGAAATAAATAAGTTTGGGGAAATAAATAAGGAAGAAAATGCAAAGGGAAAATAAATAAATACAATTTCATAATTTATAAATTAATTTATTAATTTAAAATGAATAGAAAATAAATGCAAAAAATAAATAAATAAATTGAAATGCTAATAAAATGAATACATTAATACTAGGGCGATTAAAATAGTTAATCATGATTAATCACAATTTTTTTATCCATTCAAAATGAACCTTAAAGGGAGATTAGTCCAGTATTTAATACTCTTATCAACATGGGAGTGGACGAATATGCTGCTTTAATGTATGTATATATTTATTATTGTAAATCAATTAACAAAACAAAACAATGACAGATATTGATCCAGAAACCCTCACCGGTACTGCATTTAGCATAATTAATGCATTAAAGAAATGAATGGCATTAAAACATATTTGCTTAAAAACATTAACTTTGACAGCCCTGGTTATAATCTTTCATATTTTCACCAACTCAAACCAAGTGTTTGATTCTGTTTCCAGTCAGTTGTTATTGCTGTAGTGAGTGTAGTGTGTACTCAGTAATGATCTCTCTGGGCAGTGGGCTTCATGGTTAGTGACTGAGTCCGTCATAGATTCAGACTCATGACACATTGAGAGGAAACGATGCAGCACGTAACCAGTGATGCTGTTTGTAAGCTGCTCTGATTGATATCAGCCTCACTGTCTCCTGTTCACTCTCCTACAGCCGGATCTGAGCTGCATTAACCTACTGATGATACTAACACATGATAACATTTCCTGCTGCTGCTGCTTCACATTAAAACACCTCAACTGGACAAACACAGCGGGACTTTTATTGTGAAGCAGCCACAGGAAACGCAACGTATTCATCACTGAGGACCAAAACAGGACAGACCATAGACACATGTATATATGTATACATATATATATATATATATAGACACATAAACATAGACATATATATACATAGACACATAT